>NC_133770.1:54419516-54505083 GCF_003597395.2 Chelonoidis abingdonii | reverse complement strand
CCAAAACAGATCCATGGTTACCATGCCTATGGTCTTGCCAGGGCAATCCAGGGAAAAAGGGCTAAATGATTGTCTGCCCATTGCTTTCACAGAGGAAGGATTGAGTGACGACATTTACCCAGAATCACCCGTAACACTGTTTTTGCACCATCATGCACTGGGATCTCAACACAGAATTCCAATGGGCGGGGGAGACTACGGGAACTATGGCATAGGTACAGGATAACTACCCACAGTGCAACGCTCTGGAAATCGACGCTAGCCTTGGTACATGGACGTACACTGCTGAATTAATGTGCTTAGTGTGGCCACGTGCATTTGACTTTATACAATCTGTTTTAAAAAACTAGTTTCTGTAAAATCGCAATAATCTCGTAGTGTAGACATACCCCTAGTTCTAGGACTCTGATACACTGTGGGAAACTTTACTGCCCACCCTGCACATTATAGTCAGCTTGAAGCAGCTCGCTTTGCAAAAGGCTTGATCTGTTCACTCTCCATTCCAAATCCAGGAGGCTGGCTGTCTCTGGGCTTGCAGATCAGTGATCAGAAGAGAATGAGTTAACACTGACCTGAGCTACTGCGCTTCACAAAAGGGGGGCATGGTTTCTGTTTTCAATAGAGTGGATTGCAAATTGTTGAGAGAGAGAGGACTAAGGAAGTTGCCCCATGGAATTGTGGGATACTTCTGGCTGACTTCTTGGAGCAGAGTTAATCAGGGCTGCATCTACAATGCAAAGCCATAGGGCTCAGACTCTGTGTTCTGAGTTAACTTAAGCTTGCACCCTTTAGCCCTGCAACACTGGGACCATGGCCCAAGCCCTGGGTTAGCACAATTCTAATGTAGATGAAAGGGTGGGGGGGTTAGGTTTGAGACATACTCATACTGTGGTAATGGGGGCCATATAAATATCTAAGATACATAGACAAACCTAAAAAGTTCAGACAGCTTGAATAAACTTATAGTAGGGTTCTCAAACTTCATTGCACCGCAACCTCCTTCTGACAACAAAAATTACTACATGACCCCATTGTTCAAACGATTGAAAACATTAAATAAGGGTGGAAAGGTACAACCATTCATCTTCTCAGCATTTGTTGATATGATGTGTCCTTGAGCCTACCATATGTTGCTCATGCTGTTTGTTAATAAAAACAAGTAGAATACTACAAGGGTTCATATAGGTTCTTTCCAGCAAACTTTATATTTGTTGACTTGAAACAGAATTTTTGATAAAATTGTAGCGTTTCTTTGATCCAAGTATAGGGCCAGATTCTAATACCTTCAGTAATGTTCTGCTACACTTTACTGACTTCAATGGGATTTCTCACAGAATAGGGTAATATTTAATGTGAGTAAGGTGAGGAAAATCTACCCCACAGTATTTTGATGAACTTGCTTATATATAAGAGCTGGTTGATATTTTTTTAATCAACATGGTTGTTGTTTTTTCACTGAAATAATTAATTTTTGTTTAAAAACAGGTGGAACTTTTCAACAAATTTACAAAATGTTGTCCTATCTTTCAACCAGCTATAGTGCTAGGTGAAAAAAAACTCTGAAATTTTCATTAAACTGTTCATGAAAATTATGTTCCTTTTCATAAGCTTCAGTATATATAAATTTAGCATTATGCAGAGGGAACACTCCATGAAAGTATTCCCTTCCTTCTCCCTCATGAACTCCTCTTCCTCCTGAACATGCCATTTTGTCTTCTCACCATTAATAATATCCCTTACTCCTTTCTCCCCATTACAAGACCCCATGGTGACATACTGTACCCCATGTTAGCCCCTGTACCACGTCTATCAACATTATATGATTGAGATGTTTTGTACAAAGTATGTCTTGTGAGGTATCATTTGAAAAAATCTCGAGTTGATGAACCTCATTATCGTGTTGAATTATATGTATCATTGTTGCACTTGAAGTTAGGACATTATGCTCTGTGTTTGTTACTGAAACATGTTATGAGTCTGGGAAACACCCACAGACTAGCTCTTCAGTGGCACCATAGAAGTGATGAGGTGTTAAGCAACCACTCCCAGCCATATACCAGCGGCGGAGCTGTAAATAAGAAATTTACAATTCACATGAAAGAAAGTTCCTTGAGCATGTACACAAAGATCTTTCCAGTACCTGGAGGAGAGTATAACATAAGGGACAATGACATCACCTCTTTTCCTCTTCTCCCCCACCTACACTGATGGAACAAGAACATTTGAAAGACAAAGAAACACTTGAACTGAGGGTAGTAGTCATAACTGGAAACGCATTCCAGTTAGCACAGATTGCTGTAGGTTTGGGGGTAAGAGAAACCTTATTACTTCAAATTTGACTTAGCCTGATAAAGTTTAGGAATGAGACTGCGATTTTTATCTTATTTCTTTTTGTACCCAATTCTGATCTTCTATGCCAATACCACTTAATCACTTATAATCTATCTTTCTATAATCTATCTTTCTACGTGGTTTTGGCTGAAGAGCTTCAGGAAATCTATTCTCACTAAAAAGGGGTGGTGTGGTTCCCTTTGATGGAATGATGAACTAAATAAAGAGCTTGCATTGATCAAGAAGGTCTTGAACAATGTAAAACGCACATTTCTGGGGTGCAAGCCTGGATCTACAGGTGTCTCCCTATATATAGTTCATGAGTGGCTTTGGAGAGTATTCATGGAACTTAGCTAGGTGTTCCTCTGCATACTGATGGCTGATTGAACACAGCCTGGAGGGGCTGCCTGTCACTAGCATAGCAGGGTAGGAGACTTCCTGGGCGGAACAGTTAAAAGGGGCCATAGTGGTTCCACAGTCCAGACTGAGCTCCGAAGGATGTCACACCCATATTAAAGAATATTCCTGTCTCCCCTACCCTACTACAATGACCCTCTAATCCTATGGGCTCCCCTGGACTTTATGGGCTTGCGGGGGACTCTTACCTCATATGTCTGAATCAATGGGCTATCTCTTTTATGTGTTTAAAGTTTAAAGAAGTAAGATAAAACCCTTTTTTTAGCAGTGATTTCCACCACCAGGAAAGAGAAACAATTACCCAACATCAAGGATGATATGGCACTTTGTATCATCCCAGAAGATGAAAATTGAAAGGCAAATGATGCCAGATTATCAAAGTCTTTGTAGAGTGGCAAAAGGAGCAAGATTGGTGGCTGAATGGAGAGTTATGTGGAGGAAAAGAGCCTGAGTGATGCTAGGAAACAGTAAAAAGAAAAATAAATAGTAAGAGAGGCATGTGTATCCCATCCAATCTGAATGTAAAAGATTGGTTTGGAGTATGGTAAAAAGTTTGATGTTTGCTTTAAAGGACTAGACTGCTTCTTGTCCCCAACCTTCCAAACTTTTTAATCTACCTCTAGTTCTAAGATTAGATTCACTGAAGACATTAGGTTCTCTAGATTTTCCACTGTTATATCTGTGAAACTAATAACTATAACTAAATCTGAGAGCAGAATTTTGCCCTTTTGTGGTCTGATCTTACTCTGAATGAAGCCAAGGAGAGTCTTTCTGTTGATTTCAAAGGAAGTTGGGTCAGGCCTAGAGAGAAAATGGTCCACTTTGTCAGGGACAGAGAGAGTTTTATAAATAAATAGACCAACATAAAGGAAAGCAGGGTAGAAAGTCATGCAGACAGAAAAGAGAGGAAGCCAAGAATGAAAGAGTTTGCAGGTGAGTAGGTAGATAAGAGACAATAGGGCAGTAATGGAGGAAGTTTCTATTTAATGTATGTTAAACAATTTTGATTAGACAATTAAATTTAGAGATAGGTAACAACTTAGTAAAGGCGGTCCAGAATGGGGTTGCTGCACTCTCACTTTCTGGATCAAACAGTTATTTGAATTAATTAGTGTCAATTTACCTTCAATAAAGTGTGTCTGAGCCACATTTCTGTAATGAATGTTACACAATGGAAAATAAAACATGGCCTATCTGATATATGTGGAGCCTCAGCTGTACATATTTGACCCCTATTTTACACAGTTGTGGCTCATTGATTCTCTCTTTTAAACTCCTGGACTGAGCACTCAGCAGTCATTGGACTACCCATACATCTTCTGTGCTGATTTAGTCTATGAACTGTAACCCTGAAACAGGACTGTAATGTTTCTGGCACCTACTATGCTGGCTGCTTGTCATTATGACATATAACCTAGAAGATGTAGTTAAGAACAAATAACCTCAGAAGTGTTAACATGCCATCAGTCTTTACAGCCAAAAGCAAAGACAGGGCTCAAGACAATCCAAAAATGAATAAATGAGCAAATTCAGAGACCAACTGAACCCTGGAAGTCACCTAGATTCAGAGCTGGAACTAAAAGTTTCAGAGAAAGAGAGATTTAGAAAAGCATTTCATGAACTTTAGGATTTTTTTAAAATTTTTTTTAGATATACCCTGAGAAACCATAAAAGTTACCTGAACAGTTTTCCCCAGGCATAGACTCCCAGTTCCTATAAAAGCAGCAAAGAATCCTGTGGCACCTTATAGACTAACAGACATTTTGGAGCATGAGCTTTCATGAGTTGCATCTGACGAAGTGGGTATTCACCCATGAAAGCTCATGCTCCAAAACGTCTGTTAGTCTATAAGGTGCCGCAGGATTCTTTGCTGCTTTTAGAGATCCAGACTAACATGGTTACCCCTCCGATACCAGTTCATATAAGACATCAGAAATAGGTGTCTCGCTCTAGAGATGGACAAGCTTGATTTATAAATATTTTCCTTTGCTAAGTCTTATTAGAAATACCAAAATATACAAGGACAAATTGAAATAAAGAAATCTAACACACTGTAATAGTGCTTTCCAAAAGGTCAAGCAGTAAATTTTACACCGACAATTAAAATATAACTAACACTAGCACTGGTGTTACAATTTATCCCGCTTCAGTCCTGTTTTTTTTTAATGAAATGTTATTGAATTTTTGATAATACAATAGAGTCAACATGAAATAGTTCCCAGAGTATTCAATTAATCAACAAATAAAAAGCAGAGTCAATCAATAGCAGAATTAAACAAAGAGGAAAAATGGAAAAAGTAACAAAGAAATCTAATTTCAATTAATGCAGCAAACAAATGATTTCTATTATGGTACTCATGTTCATTAACCAAGTATAACGGACTTCTGAATGGTCCACATGAATCCAAAGTCTGCGCTTAATGAAAATAACCTTTCTTTACAATAATTCGGTGGTTGATTATTCATTATCAGTTACGTATGTAGCTAATTCTGCATACCCTCACTCACGGGGGCCTATATTGTGCAGTGTCAATAAGTCTATAAACGCTCAACAGTTAGAATAAAGTTCCACAATCTAGCCTTTGTTAGTCCCTTGCAAAGCTAATAAGCGTTTCTGGGATCAGGCCCAGAGTGATTCACTGGAGCTTGTTTGATACATGGGCTACAGACTCGCATTGGGGTGTAACAGGCAGCAAGATGAGTCCAGAGCATGCAGGACTACATTGGTGCTGTGAGCCTGCCTAACTCTTCAGGGAGGGGCAGCGAATGATCAGAACCAGGCCCTATCCCACTTGCTAGCCAGCACAGGTAAACCAGAATAGGTGTATGTTTGTAATTAGCTGCTGCTCATGAAGACTAAGGCTGTGTCCTAGAGCCACAGTGCAACTTAGTTTCCACACCCAAACATTGAAACCTCATGATCTCAATGGTGAGCAGTAACATGCACAAGCAATCCAATTCAAGTCAATGGGATTATGGATATGAGTTATTCCTCATCATTTTGACTAGGGTTTTCCCTATTTGACCCTTAATTTGCACTATGGCTAGTAATTCTGTTGCTTATCTAAAATTTTCTTAGAGCAGCTGACACTCCCTCTCTCACATTGTTGATCAGTTACTCACACAAGTAATACCATTGAAGTCAATTGGATGGTTACTGTGTAGTAACGGGATCTTCAACCTTATTAGTTTTCTGTCTGTCACTATGACTGTCTACAGTAGTACACATACTCAGGTACTGGACCATGTATATGCTTGTGCATTCTCACCATACCTGTGCCGAGCATTCACGTTATGCTGTGTTAAACACAGGTATAACACTGGGTACACGCGTATACCCACATCCACACTGCCACTCATTAGTTCTACCTTTTGGGGACAATATCCCAGGGTTCTGTGTGGAAAGAGAGATACTCTAGGAACTAGTTTCCTGTGTGTTATTCCTGTACCCTACCTTGAGACATTCACTGAGGCAAGTTGCTGATCACTTTTGCTTTCATGGTATTCCCTACAAACAGGTTGGAAGACATAGAATGATGGGATAATGATCTGGTTCTGGTCCTGCTCTTTATTGTGTGACAAATGTTCATGTAGTGAAGTTGGCTAGTGGAGAGATGTAAGGTGGAATTTGGGCAGAACTTTCTGACACATGGAAGATGGCAAAACCTGGCAGCTGTAGATCCATTCCAAACCCTTTGTGCCTGGAAAGTCCACTGTAAGAGTCATGGTTGTGGAAATTTTGGAGGCAATTAACACTGATCTAACCACGGGTGGTTGCCATAGAAAAGTTCCAGAAATAATAGCTAGATTTGAGAGGATGGGTTTCTGAACTGTGCAAGGGCAATCAACGTCAACCAAATCCCAATATCAGAGGGGTAGCCATGTTAGTCTGGATCTATAAAAGCGGCAAAGAGTTCTGTGGCACCTTATAGATTTCTAGACTAACAAACATTGGAGCATGAAATTTCATGGGTGAATACCCACTTCATCGGATCCAATGAAGTGGGTATTCACCCACGAAAGCTCATGCTCCAATACGTTTGTTAATCTATAAGGTGCCACAGAACTCTTAACCGCTTTTACGTATCCCAATACTTTGCTCTCCACCAGGGGAAAATGTGAACCAAAACTATTCACTTATATTGCAAGGCTTGGTGGACCACAAAGGCAGATTCATGATTAAAAATATAGGAAACGCTGAAAAGGTTCATGAAATCTGGGTGTTGAGGAGATCATGACCTCCTTAAGGCATAGGGAAGAGAAGGAACTTTAATTCCCAGACATGAGGTTGTTCTCTTCAATGTGTCAGTGACAATAATTATTTTGGGAGACCCTGCATAACCGATCCTAACTTTGATCATGAAACTGTACCCTGATATCAAACTCATTGTGGATGCCAATGTATGCGTAGGGATGCTAATGTAGAAACACTGTTCCTATAATCTTTACCTGCTGCTCTCTTCGTAATATTTGTGAGGGTAAAGAGAAGTGAATCCATCTCAAATGGACTCAGGGAAAGTCTGGTTTGCACACTTTGTATAGGCAGCTGCTTCCCCAAATGCACACGGGTTGTGGTTCCCATCAGGCAAGGGAACCAGGGATGCCATATATGCACACATCTTGACACAGCAAGGAGACTGAGGATGATGTCTGTCTCCACCAAGGGGTGCCTTCACACCCTGTACAGCTGCTAGAAATGTACATGAGGGAACTTTGGTACGTACTTGTGGGGCTACATAGCTTGTGAGGGTTTTGTTCCCTAAGGTCATTAGCCATTATTTCCTGTGACATGGTACCCATTAAAGTCAATTATGACAGGGAGCCTTCAGTGGGTTATCACTTTAGGATTGAGATTTTGCTGCAGACGGTGGTGGCTGAGTAATAATGTGATCATTGTTTTCATCTTCACTATTTGTACTGTTTTTTGTTTTTGTTTTACAAACTTGAGTTATCTTGGGCACTCAGTGTCTCTTAATGACCTTATCAACATTTGCTTGCTGGAGGGCATGCAGCCATTCTTTCTTTTAACTCTTCATTGTTAGCAGTGCTAGTTGCACTTAGTGGCACCAATCTGTACTGTGGTTGAAACTGATCAAGGTTTCCGAGGGAAAGGAGGGGCCATTTAAGCACAAGGTAGTTGGAGACTTAGTGGCAGCAGGCAGCCCTCAGACTTGTTCAGCCACCAGTTCAATGAGCCTCTCCTTCAGGGAATGCTTCCTTTCCCTATGACACGCCTCCTGTGCCATGATGTGGTTCATCAATGTCTTGTTCTGTTAAAGAGCTTAATCTTCACATACCCTGAGGAACTCAAACTGCTTCTGGCTTCTCCTGTCCAACCATGGTTACCATATGTCTGTGTTTTCCTGGACAAAGCCTCTTTTTTGAGCTTCCTTTCTGTGTCTGGGGGGATTTAAAAATAACAGGAAATGTTCTAAGTTTTTGCAGAGCAGATGAGTTGCAGCTCAGAAAGAGCCCTGATTGGTCTGCTTCCTGATTGGTCCCTCCCCTGCATCTACAGCTGATTGGTCTATTTCCCTGCAAGCCACAGCCCTGGGGAGGAGGTCCTTCAGGGAGGCACTGACTGACGGCTGTTCTTGCATCCTGAGCTTTTGCCAGATGCCTTGCCATTGTGACAGGGAAAGACAATACCTCCCATCTCTGGTGAGTACCTCCACCACAGGTACCCTCCAATACCCCCAACATCTCCTTCCCCCAGATCCCTCCTTGGCAGTGTCCTCTTTTTGGGAACCTGAAATATGGTAAACCTACCTCCAACCCTATGAGGTCCTTCTCCATCTGCCTCTGCTGTCTCTGGGGATGCTGTGGAAAGAATTCTGGCAGAAGAAAGAGTTTCCTCTTGGAAGCCAAAGGTCCTGCCAGTTCAAAGAGAAGGATAAAATTATATATATTTTCCTTCTCTCACCCACATTGCCTCCAACTTGTGCAGCCTGTGTCAGTGCAGGGAGAGGTCCAGCACCAAAGACAGAGATGGTACAAATTTTGCAATCTTCCAGTGGAGAAAGGATGGCTGTGACTAACTTTTCCTCAGACAACCAATGTGTTCTACAATTGTCCCCTTCCCCTTCACAGACCTAAACTCCACCACCTTGTCACCTCCCTCACCATTCCCTGCAGTTCCCATTATTAAGGGGTTGTTAAGATTGGAAAGGAGAGAGAAGCACTGGAATTGCGTAATCTTCCAAGGGTCAAAAGAAGCTCTTACTAACTTTAGACCACCAACCATAATTTTTCTACAACTGTCCCATCCCCAATTGGACCTCTCTAACACAACTTCTGTCATCACCCAGTCCGAGTGAGCCCAGGACCATCACTGCCTGACTGCTGTCCAAGAAATGCACAGACACAGGGACACAATGACTTTTGGTTAAAAATCTATTTTATGACCTAGCATTAGACCAATACACAATACGGGTTCAGCAGAAATTAATAAAATCATTGATTTATATCAGTGTCTTTCTCTGGGACCATTTTGGGGTGGAGTGAAGTGGGAGCTGGACGGATGGAAAAGTTGGAGGAGTTTGGTAAGGGGATGTGGCACTACAGTTCAAATTCACAGAGACATAGCAATGGATATTATCCAGAAAGGAAGCCACTGAATAATACTTTAAATGCCTTGGGGATCTTAAAATAAGGAATGCAGCACCAGAACAATAGGGGATATTGGAGGGAAGGGTGGGAGTCCATTGTAATCTACCTTTGGGAGATAGAGGGGTGCTTCCTCAACTGACTGCTCCAGGTAGAGGTGCAGAATCACTTGAATCTCATCCTCTAGTGCTTCCAGGGCATATTCTGCAGTCCCTGATGTCTCCTTACCCTGGCCCTCAGTGGCATCCCATCAGACAATGAGGCTGGTGGGGTTGAGGACGAGGTTGTGAGCCACTTCAGGCTCTGTACTGGGAGAAGTGCAGTCAAGCTCCTCATAGAAGAGGCATGTAGAACAAGCCCTCCCATAGTGACTGTTGGAGTCTTTCGCCCTCTGGCATAGGAACCTCAAGTGCTTGATGCATTCCCAGCACTTGGCCAGAGTTTGCTGAATGCCTGCCTGCTCCAGCCTCCTTGAAATATCCCAGTATAGGTGTATGGTCCTGCTTCTCCGGGCATTGTCATGGAAGATGGTGTTCTCCAAACACACATTGATCAGCACCTGGGTGTGATCGGCAGGCTAGGCAGCAGCTATAATAGCAGGATCCTTGTTCAGAAGAGTGCAGTGGAAAGCTGTTTTGATGCTCACTACTGCTGATGAAAATAGAGGGGGCAGAGATCTTTACAGATTGGTGTGATGGGGCTGGTACATCACCAGCTCAGTCGGGATCCTGATAGTCTCCAGTTCTACAACCAACTACCCGCAAAGTTTCCCTGGATCACTTCCTATCCATTTCTCCATGGCTTGTTGTCTTGGGGTCTCCACGATCTCTCTTCCTTCAGTGGTATCCTGGGCCTGAGGTTCATGGGTCTTCTCCGTCTGGCTGGCCTCCGCATCCTGGAGTCTGGGTGGTCCTTTTGCAGAAGCCGGCAGTGCATTTCTTTCCTCTCCAGCAGTCAGCCCAGACTGAGCTGCTCTGCTTCGTTTTATATCCTGTTTCCAATTGAAGCACACCCAGCAGAGCTGAGGGGGCAAGGCCTCCTTGGCCCTCTCATAGTTGGGTAAGGGCCAGGAAAAAATGGGGGTGGAGGATTATTGAAACTTGAGACCTGATGTACACAGCTTACCCTTGTCCACACTGAAAAGTGGGAGGGGTTTGGGGCCATGCCACAGCCTCTGACATGAACTTAACCGCACTGCTAAGGTGAACTAGCTTAGTCCTCTCTCTAGCTATCTTCAGACACATGCTTCTGGGGTTTAGGTGTGGACAATATGGGGTTATGGCACAACCACACTGTGACATTGCACTCCATACGCTTTATGAAAATATGTTTTGAATGTGAATATAATGTAACTAGAATATGGTTTATTCAAAAGGTCTCTTGTAAGGTACCATTACAAAGCTTATAATCTACTGAGTGTGAGCATCCTATTTGTATAAATGTATCATTCTTGTATCTGAAACTAGAAATATAAAGTATAACTCTGAGGTCTTATAGTAACTATGCAAAGTGTGAGCCATTAATGGTGGTTTAGAATCTTGATGGTTCCCATTGACTAGGGTTGTAGATGATTTACTTACCTGTAAGCCTTCCTGTGGACATGTGGACCAGCCCATGTGTCATGAAGAATGAGCTCTCACAGGACATATGTCCATGTCACCTGGTACTGGAATCCATCTTAAATCTGGTACTTTTCCATTTAAAAGGAGGGGTAGGGACCCAGAGAGACAAAAGATTCCTGCCTGGTGCCAAAGCTATAAAAGGGGGTGGAACACAACAAAGGCAGCTGCCAGTCATGAGAAAACCCCTAGTTTCCACCTATGATGTCTCCTGAAACTAACAAGGTCTGTAATAGGGGAAAGGATTGGGCCCAGACTAGAAAGGAGTGTAGTCTGTGAAAGAAGCTTATTGGAACATGTCTGAGGGTGAGATATTATCTGTAATCAGTTTCTTAATTCATTAGGCTTAAACCTGTGTGGTTTTGCTTTATTTTACTTGGTAACTTATTTGTTCAGTTTATTATAATTTGAAACCACTTAAATCCTACTTTTTATACTTAATAAAATCACTTTTGTTTATTAGTAAACCCAGAGTAAGTGATTAATACCTGGGGGAGCAAACAGCTGTGCATCTCTCTCTACCTGTGTAATATAGGGTGGACAATTTATGAGTTTACCCTGCATAAGCTTTACACAGAGTAAAATGGATTGATTTGGGGTTTGGATCCCAAAGGGAGCTGGGTGTCTGGGTGCTGGAGATAGGTGACTTGCTGACCAGTTTTTGGTTGAAGTCTGCAGCTTTGGGGGTGTGAACCAGACCTGGGTCTGTGTTGCAGCACACTAGTGTGTCTGGCTCAACAAGGCAGGGTTCTGGAGCCCCAGGCTGGCAGGGAAAACGGGCTTAGAGGTAGTCTCAGCACATCAGGTGACAGTCCCAAGGAGATCTCTGTGACCGAACCCATCTCACACACACACTTGGATTTGTGTTCAGCTGCTACTGTAGATGTACCCTATGTTGAAAAGAGCAGGTATTTGGATATAACAAGGTATGGGAGTTCTCTGTGCCCATTGGAAACTGGACTGGGAAAGAACTACCTACCTCACACCATGTGCCAAACCATATGATTTTGTGGTTCCTGTGTAAGTTTTATGTTACATTATTTTTACTGTATTTTATTTACTATACTGTAAAATGATGGTGAAAGCATTAAAGCAATGTTAAATGTTCCTGGAGAAAAGAGGGTTGCACTTAGCAGGATTACTAGGCTATTTACACTTGTAACTGAAATCCTCTTTTTATTCAAGAGCTGTATATTGTGCGGGTAACCAAAACCCAGTTTTCTTAATCTTCAGTGAAGTACCATTTCCCTGACTTCAGCGCCAGTTCATTTTTTTGTTATGTTAAGCATGTGCTTCTGACTGATTGTCAGTTGTATTTAATTATGATGAGTTACAGATGGCAGTTTTGTGAGGTGAACTACTGATATCTAGAGGCCATCAGCACTGACACCACCAAAATGATGTCCCTTAAGAGTCTTGGAGTGTGAACTGCAATTCCAGAGGACAAGAGGGTTTACTAATTGTGATATTTCTAAAAATGGTATTGATCTACACAGCCAGAAAACAATGTTACAATTTTGATCCTAAAGCTTCTTTTACATAAAAGATTCTATGTGTGTGTGTATGAGGGGGATGGGTGGAATATAAAGGTATATACTCTTTGAAACAATGTAAAGCTATAAAGCCCTATCCAAAAGAAACTGGCCTCCATGGTACAGGCATGAGAATTTAATGTAGGTCTCCTTGTCCATCTTGTAAATTACACTACTAGAAATAAGAAATAATAGGTATTCTGTAGTAGACCATTATATTGTGCCCCGCTTTTTCTCATCTGTTTTTCTCCAGTTTTCCATATTTGAAGGACATTCTTAATTTGATAAAAGGAAGAGGATCCTTGCTTCCTTTCCTGTTAGACCCCTTAGTTCTTGTCTCTCTTTTCACTGATGTGGTCTCCTTGAGCCATTGCTGTCACTCATTGGAGCCCCAATGTGTAGTATAGGCCAGCTCTTGGTAAACAAAGCAGTATAGGTCACATGCTTTGTTACCAGTGAGAGAGCTCACAGACATGACCAAACAAACAAAGAAGTGACTTTTTGCACACAATAAAATACATTTTTTAAGAAGTTAAGAGTTTTAAAATATTCTCCTTTTCCTCCTGAACATTTATTTTTGATTCTTACCAGGGACAGAGAGTGAGAATATGCTGCTTTTTTCACATTTTCCTCTCTAAAGCAGTCTTTTGGTTTCAGTACACCTGATAGTACAGTCCCCAGCACAATGCATCTAACAAATCATAGAAAGTGTCTGCACCCTGCTAATGTATCAAAGTCCCTTAATGCACCAACGAAGTTCTCCAAGGTCAACAAAGCAGTTTATCAACCTCTTATATGTCTTATAGCAGACAATAAATTTATTCTAGTGTTGGAATCTATGAATATTTCAGATGCTGTCTGGTATAAACATTATTGCTTACAATGCTCTGTGTGTCATTGTTGAGCCAGGCCAAATGCTGTCATTGCTCCACCCATGCCATATCTTTATGTTGCTCTGAGCACAATAAAATGTAACAGTGCATGTTTTGTATTTTCCTTACACTGCCCTCTAGCTTCATATATTTCTTTTTTAGCAAACTGATCATTATTAATGCAAATTTTCATTAACAGATAAATTGTAACTGTTAATGTTTTGATTAATTGCTTAGTCCCAGCTTCTTTAATTTCTAATCAGGTGAAAAAATAACTTGAGAGAGGTACAGATTTTGCATATCTTGTATGACTCTTAGCACGATATCTTCTCAAGAAAAAAAGCCTCCCCACTGAACATATCCTAATTGTTTATTGTACTTAGTAAAATCTTGTATACGTCCAATCTTTCGTCTAACCTAAGCAAGGGTGTGTGTGTTAGTATACAGGCACACTCATATACATATACCTGGCTTATCTCAAAATAATTTTGTGGGGTCTTTTAACGTCTGATAAAAGTAAATCACTGACTTAATTATTAGAAAATCATTCTAGATTTCTTCACAAAATTCTTTAAGAGGTGTTGTCACATTGGGCCAAATTCTGCCCTCAGTTACAGTGGTATAAATCTGGAGTCCATTTTCCATTCAAGTGAATGAAAATATTCTAGAATTACCAAAGGGTTGCTGCAATTCAGCAAAGCACTTTCATAACCCACATCATTCATGATCTCATTTTGATAAAGCACCTGACTTTGCTTGCTTTCCTGAGACATGGTTCCAAACCACCTCCAGTTCTACCCTAGTACTGCTAGTCCCCACAGGATATGCTCCCTATAAGCTTGGACATACTCCAGAATGCACCCGAAAAAAGAAGAGAGAGTGCAGCAGTTTTGTTCCCCTCCAACCTCAAATGCAGATGTTCCACCCCAGAAACAAAAACATACATCCATGTTCATTTACAAGGCAAAGGACAAGGGAAACCTAGGACTTCTAGAAGAACTTACAAAACTACTGCCTAGCATAGTACTAGAATCCCTCTGATTCCTTCCCATCAGGGACCTCAACTGTCACATAGACATAAATGGTACAATAGTACTTGATCTCATGGGCCACACTGAACTCATGGGATTCTCCCAGGCAGTCTCTGAACTCACTTCTCTGGCTGATATTAGAGATTATACATCCCTTTTCCTAGATATAGAGTTCACCCTTGTTACTCATACCTTTACACCTGCTTGGCTTCACTATTGAAATGGATTCTACCTGGGACATGAAAGCCACTTGGAAGCTCCAGCTACTACAGACTGCAGCTTCTCACCTTTTGCGTGGGTGGACTGATGAGATAATGTAATACTTATACTCCACACTGCGCATTTGCAGTACTAGTGTTTGGATCCTCAAAGGTATTTAAGCACGTAACTCCCATTGAAATCCACACGAGTTGGACATATAAAAACCTTTGAGGATGTGGGCCTAGATTCCTTAAAATTCAAGGTCTGAGCTACTCTGTAACAAGCTCTAGATAGCTGACATTTTAGATATAATGGGTCTCTTCGTCGCTAACCTACCATACAATTTAGTTTTGTCTGGAATCCTGGAGACAGGGCTTTCTTGCAAAGGGACTAGCAACTCTGTTGACAAGAATGAATTATAGAAATATGTTTAAACTTGAACCTGGCTACTTTAAGATATAAAATACATGATTTTGCACAAAGTTTCAGCTGGCCAAGTCTCTCTCTCTAGTCTATGTCTTTATAGCCTGCTAGGCCACATGGTCTATCTGCTGCTTCTCCTGGGAAAAATGTGAATATCCCCAATTTGAAACTATAAGAAGTGAATCTAGATACTGAGACCCTGGTAGACCAGGTGCCAGCTCATGCCAAAGGCCCATGGCCTCACTGAACACTGACAAATGGGTAACAGGAAACCAGTGTGGCTTACCTGTAGGTTAGTATATTTAAAATAAATATTAGTGTTCTAAGAATGTGTTTAGTGTTTAGATTTTATACTTGTCAGATGCTGCATATATTGATCCTACTTATAATATTCGTAATCCACGGTATAAAGTTATATTGAGTGTTTGCATTGTAAACCTCTGTAATTTTGTAATTCACCAAACAGGAAAAGCAGCATGAATTGAGACAAAGGGCTCATGCTGCACACAAGATGGCCCATTGGAGGCTAATGAGACATTGTGTAGCCTCAAAGGACAGACACCTTGTTGACTGCAGTCCTCACTCCTGCCAGGAAGGGGAGGCCTGTATATGAACTCATCCTATGAGTTTGGATTCTGAGGTGAAGGGAATAAAAATGCCTGACCAGAAGGGATTGAGGTCTCTTAATGCTGTATATATTCTGAGGAGAAAATATTTATAAACATAAGCAAGAGATCCCCATGCTCCTTGGCATGGATCAGCCCTAAAGGACATATAGAGCTGCTTATTATAGAAGCTTATATTACCTTTGTAAATCTAAGACTGTAACTCATGTGTGTGTGTATGTTTTCTATTTTAACCTTGTAAATAACTCTTATTTATTTTCCTAGTTAATAAATCTTTAGTTAGTGTATTACAGGATTAGGTACAGACATTGTCTTTGGTTTGAGAATGGAATACTATTGACCTGGGGTAAGTGATTGGTCCTTTGGAACTGAGAGTAACCTGAATATTGTTGTGATTTTTTTGGTATGAAGTTACCATCTATGACATAGTCCAGCTTCCTTGGTTGGCAGGATAGACTGAAATGCCCAAAGGGGCTATCTGTGTCTCCATGGTAAAACTGTTATAGTGCTTTAGGAGTTCACACTTGTTACTGGGTTGGTGAAATCTACTTATAGAACATACAACCAGGTTGGGGGTTTCTGCCTTGCTTTTTGACAGTCTGTGCTGAGGTTGGAACACATGGTCCTGAGCCACTCCAGACTGCATGACATCTGCATCTAGTACATAAATAGATTAGTTTTTATTTAATCTGATAGAAAGATGTAGTTAAGGATTCCAGACCTATAAAGGCATGTCTACACAGCCTCCTGGCCGCGGTCCATAAACTCTCACTAGTACTCTAAAAAACTAGTTATGTAGACACTGCAGCTCAGGCTGGAGCTCAGGCTCTGAAGACTAGAGGTTGGGTGGGCTTGAAAGCCCAGTCTTCACCCTGAGTTGCAACATCAGAGGAACATCTACTCAGCTATTTTTAGAGTGCAAGCACAAGCCCTCTAGCATGAGTCTGTGGTCCAGGGCTGGGAGACTAGCTCCCAGATGCAGTGCAGACATGGTATCAACGTATTTTTCCCCCAGTTTGAACTTTAGCGTCCAAAAGTGGGGACCTGCATGGACACTTCTAAGCTTAATTCCTAGCTAGATCTGATAGCACTGCCACCAGCCAAAATATAGTATTTGGCACACTTTCTGTTCCCCCAAAACCTTTCCTGGGGAACCCAAAACCCAAACCTTTTGGGTCTTAAAACCAGGAGAAATAAACCATCCCCTCTCCTTTCCCCCTCCCAGAATTTCCCTTCCCTGGGCTACCCTGAGAGGCTCCACTGAACGAAATTCCTTAGATCTTAAAACAGAGAGGAATTAACCTTCCCCCACCTCCTTTCCCCCCACCAATCCCTGGTGAGTTCAGACCCAATCCCCTAGGGTCTTAAACAAGGAAAAAAATTAATCAGGTTCTTAAAAAAGAAAGCTTTTAATTAGAGAAAGAAAAGGTAAAAATTATCTCTGGAAAATTAGGATGGAAAATGTTTACAGGATAGTCAGATTTATATAGCCTAGAGGGACTCCCTCCCCCCTAGCCTGATATTCCAAGTTACAGTAAACAGAGGTAAAACTCCTTCCGGCAAAATACACATTAGCAAGTTAAGAAAAAAAACATAAGACTAATCTGCCTTTTCTAGCTAGTACTTACTATTTTGAACATGAGAGACTGTTTCAGAAAGTTTAGAGAAACCTGGGTTGCACGTCTGGTCCCTCTTAGCCCCAAGAGCGAACAACGAATAAAACAAAAAGCACAAACAAAGACTTCCCTCCATCAAGATTTGAAAGTATCTTGTCTCCTGATTGGTCCTTTGGTCCGGTGTCAGCCAGGTTTACTGAGCTTCTTAACCCTTTACAGGTAAAAGAAACATTAACCCTTAACTATCTGTTTATGACACATGGCCTAAGTGAGATTACTCTCAGTGCAAGAAAGTCTTTTAGGGAAAAAAAATCATAATAGTGGCCTTTCGATGTATATGGTAAATGATTTAGAGAACCAAACTCTACAAAATAATTTTAACTCATTTGTCTCAAAGAAAAGAGTTAATGAGAAGGGAATTTCCATGACATTTGCCTATAATGTCATCATCGGTGATGTTCCACTTTGTGCAGCAGCCCTTAACAGATCACTGCTATCTTTACTGGATTTACTAAGCCTGTTTCACCAGTGCGTTAGCTATAAAAGTCAGAAGGACTGTTTTTAAGAGAGCAGTTTTGGTACCGTTTCTAATGAAGCTGCTCCTTCAAGTGATCTGTAAAAGGTTTTGTTTATTTGTATTCTTCCTTTATTTAGTTATGTCAGACTCACAAAAGAATAACTATGTCCAATAGCACAGTAAAATTGAATCATATTTTAAAAGATTGTTTCCACTGCATATCTCCTAGATGGAACATATGGAGCCAATAAAGATAAACATTTTGCCAAACCTCTGGTATTCATTTCAGATGTTGCTTATACAAATATAAATTGTCTGTGGTTTACAATATGATGCTTACATTTGTACAGAAGAAAGTGGTTATGCTGTTAGCTATGCTATGTCTCCTTTGCTACTAGAGTGAAATCTATTCTACCTAACTAAAGCCTAAGTAACTGGACTTGATGACAGAGAAGTGAAAGGGGCATGGGGAGTTGAAGTCTGATCCCCTAACTCTGAGCTAGTAATCATGGAGATTCTTCAGCTGTTATTCCACTCTATGGGAGAAGGTAGCAATTGTAGCCACTGCACACTATGCATGGACTGTTGAGATCAACTGACTTGCATAAAAGTGTGAGCATTTTCCCATCTCACCCTGTGTGAGTCATTTAGTGCAATCTGTGAAGGCCAGCATGAAGACCCATCCAGTGGCACATAAAATCACCTTGCATTTTGTACTAGGCACAGAGGCATTTTTTTCCAGTCCAAATAAGTGTTTCCAACCCAACATTTTCTTTCTTGGTTACTGTAGAAGGAAAATTATTATCTATGGATCTTATAGGTCTAATAGACCCATACTCAAGAAACTTCCCTAGGGGAGATGTCAGGTGATATTTGGCTGTCTCTGGCTGTTGTTTCCTCCATCTGGTAGATTCCTTGAGTTGCTGATGAACTCCTGGGGTATATCTTGTTTCTTATAAGTTGGTGAGGTTAACAGGATGGATTTCACACATTGCACTCCATTCAGGTAATATCAGTGGAACCCCATTAAATAGCTAATACAGTATGAACCTAGCCTATGTCTTAATCACCACTGTAAAGAAGTGAAAATAAAATGAGGAGAAATTTTGCCAGGTTTCACAAAAGGTGTTTTTATTTCAGCATTTTGTAGAATTGTTTTCAGCTCTTTATATCCCTTGTACTGTATAAAGTCTTCAGTGTTATTTAAAATTAAATGTCAATATTATAAAAACAGAAAGAACAATGGCTATTTAAGCAGAGAATGGATCTTCCACAGCACAAAGTCTTCCTGTAAAACCATTGCCTCTCTCAAGTATTCATTATAAACAATATCTACATATTTTTGTCTTTAGTACTGTTATAAAGTAATGGTTCTTTTATCTGGGTCTTATATACCAGCTATAAATTTAATAGTTACTGAAGACTACACTGCTGATGTAATTCTAATGATATGAGACACTGATAACTCCTAAAAAGTTTAAGATAAATGCAAGGGAACTTAACTTTGTGAGTCATGACATATTTTTATTAGCTACTTTGCAGTTTGATTTAGATTTGGAATTAGAGACAGGGTTATCTGCCCACAAAGATGAGAGGCATATGTGATTCAAATTTCTGTGTGCAAGAGGTGCTCCATTTATTGGGGGCAGTTAGAACAAAATCCACCCAAAAAGCAGAGGGCCTGTGCAAGAACCTGGCACTGTTTAAACTCTGAAAAGGGGACTGTATGTGTGGACCTTCATCCAGCTGCTCAAAGGTATTTAGGTTCCTAACTCCCTTTGAAATCAAAAGAAGTTAAGCACCTAAATACCTTTGCAAATCAGGGCCTCTCTTCCCAGTCCCCCCAACACTGAAAGTTGCGGGGAGTATGTGACATGCCCCTTATGGTGCCTTAAAGGCAGGAGCAGCCCTAGCTGTTTTGCTGGCCAGGTTGGAAAATGTTTACAGTGCCCCCCAAACAGGCAACCAATTGGCAAGTAAAAAAGTCTCAGCCAATCAGAGTGGAGAAAGAGCCATGGTATGGTGCCCCAGGGCAACCACTCCATTCACCAGTCACTAAAATGCACAAACTATCTTACATACACCAGTGGCAAAAGGCTTGTGAGAGAATCAATAGCTGCACTGGATTAAAGAAAGGGTACAGGGAGCTATTACAGGGGGTAAGGATATTTCAGAGAACCAAAATGATTCCTTTGTAGCAGTCTTCACTGCACAGAATATTAGGCAGTTACCTTTTTACCTGCTCTTCTCAGGTAATAAAGATGAGGAACTGTCAAAAATTAAGGTGTAAAAGGGAGAAGTTCCAGAATAAATGGAATTCATTCTGGAGGAATTTGACAAGTGGCTGAGCTGATAACAAAAATACATTATTTTATTTAAGTAAACTATTATACAGCAGAACTGGAGAACACCACAGGTTTTACTTATCTTTAAAACAACTGTTAGTCACGAGTCTTGGAATATGAGACCAGTGAGGTATATTCCAGTTCTGGGAAATTCAGCAGAAACAATCATTCAAGGCAGAATTATCAAACTAATACTTCAGATAGTCATGATATTATAGGAACAAACCAGTAGAGTTTCTAAAAAGAAAAATCATGCTTATTTAATCTACTAGAATTGTTTGATCATCTCAATAAAGTACTTCATAAAGTTGAACCAGTTTGTGATTTATTGAGACGTTCAGTTCTGGTGACTCTGTTTCAAGAACAATATAGTAGGAATAGAAGGGGAACAGAGATGGATAACCAAAATGATCATAGGCATGAAAGCATTTCTATACGAAGCAAATGAAAACATTAGGATGGTAGTAGTGTAGAGAGGAGACAAAGAAAGGAGACGTTAGAGCTACATAACGTAATTAGCAGCATAGAGAAGATAAATCAATGTTCCTAGTTATCTTTTCATAATACAAAGGCAAGAGAACTTTCAATCAAATTGAAAGGCAACAAAATTAAAACTGATAATACTTTTAATACTATTAATAGGGTTTTGTACAGTGCATAATTAACTAATATAACTCTGCCAGAAGTTATCATTGTGACTAAGAGTTCAGTGGGATCCAAAACAAGTTTACACATTTATATTTACCAAAGATGCATAAATGATTATGATGGGATTTGTGGACCTTTTAACCAGTGATAAGCAGGAAGAAAGTAAACCCATTGAGCTGAGCAGAGAAAAGACCACAGCTGCATAACACCAGGGTAAGGACTGTCACTGATCTGTACATGAAAGAAGGAAGGTTAGCCTCAGCTGTAATGAATTAATTAATTTCCACTTGGACCGTAAGAAGGATGTGCTTTGCTGTTTCAGGTATTGTCACTGGGAATAGCTAATGGGGAAGGGTCTGCTTTGGATAGTCTTTGACCTTCGTCTTTATAAAGACAATCATTTTGTTGATGTAGCATAACTACCTAAGTAAAGGATACTTCTTTGATCTCCTTTGAAACCTGAGGTGGTAGGAAACTGTTCTTTTTCTGCTTTCTTGCCTATGTAGAGTAGGCTCTGGATAACCCTGACTGTGACTCTCCTGACCTGCCACATTAAAAAATGAAAAATGTATTAAGTAAGTAGTATTAACACCAAAATGGTACAATATAGTGGGTATCTCAGAGTTGAGTTCAACAGAAACCAGAAGCAAAAATGCAGTTGTTTAAAACCCCCTTTCAATCTATTTCATTGCAAGCTCTATACTTCAGTTAGCTGTTTTTGTGGAAATGTAGGAATCTTTTTTTATATGAGCTACAAGTGCAGAACTGCAAAACAAATGAAACACTAACATGAAATTGATAGCTGTAAAATAATACTATTACAAGACCTCTAAAAAGGTAGCAGTATCCCCATTTTATAGATAGGGATCTGAGGTGCAGAGAAATTGACTTGCCTAAAGTCACAGGGGAATTCTGATTTTTCAGAGATACACCTACGCACCTGGAATCTCCCGTTGACTTCAATTTTGCACCATTGTCTACAGCTGAGCCCTGAGAATTAGGCACCTAAAATTAGAGGCCAGTTCTGAAAATTTGGCCCTTACTGTTTTACTTGCTCCCATTCCTAGTGGTCTATAGAATCATAGAAGATAGGGGTAGAAGAGATCTCTGTAGGTCATTTAGTCCAACCCCCTGCTCAAAGCAGAACCAACCCCAACTAAATGATTTTAGCCAGGGCTTCTCATTTTTCCTTTATTTCTCATTATTTGTATCCTAACCCAAAGAACTACAGCACAGCACAGCACACCCTCAGATTTATTGTAACTTGCTGGGACTGCAAATACTTCTGAGATACACTTTCTTGGATAATTTTGGGTAGAGAGGTTTTAGAAGGCAGGGAGAAGTTAACTTATCTGAAGGCTGTTGAAGTTTGACTGTTGCCAACAAGGTTGTTTTACCTTCAGCTTAGTTTAGTATGACTTTCAACTCCAAGAAAGAGCAATAAAGGAAGGAATTGGTGATGTGTGTATCATTTCCTTAATTGGATACTTAGGTACATTGAGGGTAAAATGTGTTTGTCTTTGTTTCTCTGATATTCTGTTCTCTGCTTCTTTTCTGTTCATTTTTGAACATATATAAACACTAGTATAAAACAAAAGAGCTTTATTTACGTTACCCAGTTGCAGTGTTCTTGGAAATAAAGGTTATGAAAGGGAATAAGTATCACAATTTGCTCCTTTTTGAGATATACTTAATTAAAAAGAGAGTGGGAGGACTTGTTGGGGAACTACACTTTGCCTTGAGATTTTCTTATACAAATCAAATCCTACTTGGTTTACAAGTGTCTGGAGTACATTTAACACAGAAAAGCTCACAGAAAAATAAAGTAAAATGGGTCCTAGTGTTATATTTACAGTTTGCCTTCCCTTCTTAGAAAAGTTGACCAAAATTCATTTCAAAAAGTGACCTGGAGACTAGATAACTAACTGTTTTATTTGGTTATGAAACAGTCTTCACCTGACACGTAGGAAGACTATTTATTTGCTTCTCTTTTCTTCACCTCTCAGCCTTTCAGCATATCCATATGTATCTGTGTGTTTGTGTTACATATTTTTTGATTACCCTGTGATGCATGACCCCCTGCTGTCTCTGCTTTAGAGTGTTGTTTTGTTTCTTAAAATTAGTAAATTTACATTTCAAAAACTAACCAAACAAAGGGCTCGTTTTTGTAGTAAAGTATCATATATGAAGAAAGAAAATCCCAAAATCACAAAACATGGACTTGGCATCATTGACAGCAATCACATAAACAGAATTCCATTGGGCTATATCTTGGCATAAACAGACACAGTATAAGATGTTTCTACTTTAAAATCTAGTTACTTTACTAGTTTACTTTAAAAAAATAGCAAATTAGAAAATTGTTAGAAAGCAACGCAAAATGATTTTTAATCTTTGAAATTTTTTGCTCAACTCTGCAAAAGCTAAACGAAGAACTGCTGAGCATTTTAACTTTGAAAATTGGCAGTCAGTTTATAACATTAATCTAGAACATTTTGCTATATTTAAATTAAAAATTAAATTTCTTACCATACATCTGGATGCATTAACAGAGTTTGGATCAGATCCCAATGTAATTTCACAATGGTAAAAAAACAAATGCATATGTCTTCTTGTAAGATAGTCACATCTTATCATATACTTCTAGTGCTTTAGATTCTAGAAGAATAGAGTTGGTTAAAATACTCAAGGTTTACAAAAACAAGCAAACCATCATATATCTAATCTATCATAAGGGAGAGAAAGAAATTGAAAATTCAGTAACCAAGCTGAAGGAGGTTTGAAAGAAGTTTAAAGGTTTATATATAAAGAACTACACAGCACTGAAGATAAGACATACACAACAATATATTATGAACCAAAGCCTTATATCTTGAGTCTGAGCCTTCTAGCTTGGAAAGTTTAATATGTGGAGGGTTTGCAGGATTAGGCAGTATATGTATATAACCAACAACTCCCTAAAGCGCCTCAGGTACCGTGCTGTTCAATATACTCTTTGACTGTCATGGAAAAGTCAACATTTGCCAACAGATAACAGTTATTTCATATTCTAACTATAGGGGAAACCAGTGCTTCTCGGACACCAATATATGGTAATGAATGGGAAGATCTGCCTTTTAATGGTGAGCACATTAGAAGCTGTTATGACTAGACAATATAATCCCATAAACTGAAAATTTACCTTCTGTTCCAAATACTTAGTTTAGCTACTCTTTCGATGTGAACATAGACATCAGAGTGCATGTAAGCATGTATACATTTGTTTAACGGTGTTATATATAAAATATACAAACATGTTATCAGTAGACTTGGTGGAATTCGAATTTAAATTTTGTATAATTTCAGTGGATAATATCAATGTTTATTTCTGAGTTAATTTTTATCTATTTATATTTTCACGGTTGCAGAAAATTATGGGGGGGAATGTCAGACAATTATTTATGGACAATAGATGTCGATTTAGAAAAGTTGAAACATTATAACCATTAAAACACAAATTGTCAACACCACATATCAGAATATACAAACTAAACATCCTTAAATCACATTCTAATAAGTCCTCAAACAGCATTTTTCTTACTTTGTGTATCTCTACATTTTGATTGTTAGCAATGAAAATCTTTTTGGGGGGAGGTTTGTGTCTGTAAAGTGAAATCAGCCTTTATTGGCCTCTACTAATACAAATCTAATCCTTCTAAGCCTAGTTATTAGAAACTAAGATTTTTAGCACAGACTAACTCCTAAAGTGCAAAATCACACAACACAATTTTCCTCAGTAAATATTTGCAAGTGAACAAGAAACAAAAGTAAGTAGTTTCTTTGCTTTGTTTTATAAACTGGGCAGAAGCTATTAGTGAAGTGCTAGTACTGCAGACATTACTGCTGTGTCCTCTATTATTTGATTCATATAAATGAATTGGATAATGCTATAGAAAGCAAGATTTCTAGGTGATTCTAAATTAGGAGGAACAGTAAATAATGAGGAACAATGCAGTCAATAACCGGACTAATAGATGACAAATGCAGTTGAATGTACTTTAATGCAGAATAATGAGTCTGGGAGAGAAAATAAATAAATAAAAGGAGAGAACACCTATTATTTGCAAGCTCCTACACAAAAACAAAAGGATCATAAGTTACAAGAGTTTTCTCCCCTGAAATGAATTCCTTGCATACTTCAGCCCAAATGTCACCTACAGTCAAGAAAACAAGCTGAACACTAGGATGAATTGTAGGATGAATACAGAAAAAGAGAAGATTGTCACTTTGTAACAGAAAATTGGATAGATTTATGGCTTTAATGTCCAATTTGGGTCTTGCATGTTCTGCCACGGTCCAGGCACACACACTGGTATTGCTGGTTAGGCTTATGCACTGACAGGTGTTGCTGGCACTTTATTTTGCAGTCACATAGATGTAGTTTCAAACAGCTTCGCTTTATCTTTTGCTGTTTATCTCCAGTTAATTTGGTAGCCATAGTTTCCAAATGCTTTGTCAATATTACACACTGGTAACTTCCTTTAGACTGCATACTTTGTGATTACTTAGACCATCTCATGTATATTTTCCATCAGCCACTTCACCAAAGATCACCTGGATATACTTTTTCATCCATTTGTGGTACTTGAACAGGCCATCTTAGATTAATCTTGGTAAGCATTGTATGCATGCTGAGGAGACCAGCATTTCCCCCATAGTGCTGTTGGTTATTATATATTGCCACTTTTCACCCATAAAAGTCTCATCTGGAAGCTGTCTAATAACACAATGACATAACAGTGTGAGCAAATCCTTTTCTCATAACTATAGCATAGGCTGGAAAGCACCACTGCACTATAAAACTTACTTGTTTGCACAAAAGCAACTGCTATATTGCTTCCACATATGATCCTGGCTCCAGAAAATTACTTCAGCATGTGCTTAACTTTGAGCCTGTGAGTAATTCCATTGAAGTGGGGATCGCTATGGCATGTCTTTTACAGTTAACCTTTCTTAGCAGATTTTGCTGTTCTTCATGTCTCCCTTTTTACAGCCATCCACTTTTGAAGGTTCTTATTTGCCTAAACTTCTGCCGTTATTTTTCTTTCCTCATAAAAATTGCTGACCCTATGGTCTTTTTAGTCCTCCTTGCCTCATATTTGGTGCCGGTTCCTTTGCTCTGACTTTGGCTCTGGAGCTTTAATCCCAAAGTTTGTTTGTCTTGAGGACCCTCTAAGTCAGGAATTGGCAATATTTGGCACACGGCCTGTCAGGGAAATCTGTTGGTGAGCCGGACAGTTTGTTTACCTGCAGCATCAACAGGTTTGACCATTTGCAACTCCCGCTGGCCACGGCTCGCCATTCCAGGCCAATGGGGGCTGCAGGAAGTGGTGTGAGTCGAGGGATGTGCTGAAGTTAGGGGCCTTAAAACCTTTCTGGATCTGAAACTAAGAGCTTTGCATATTGTTTTTTCTCCTCAAAATGGAATAGCTATTTTATATAATTAGCATCCCATAAAAATTGCATTTTTGATTTCTAACTCCCTGTTGCACATACATCTTTTCTGTGAATTTCAGAGCTATTGATTTTAATATTGTATTTTTTCATGCATTGTACAAAGAGCATCTATTGGTGTCTTTGATAATATATTCTCTCCAAATATGAGATACTGAGGATCAAATGTTCAAGGACAATAGGAGCACTGTTTTGGTCAGATGGGAAGGGAAATTTGCCTTGACTTTGTTCCAAGCAGGCAATTAAGAAATGATAAATTGGACTCTCTTTAAAGCTGGAACCCATTACTCTCAAATATGTCATGCACTCCAAAGTGTAAAATACCTGATAATCATAAATAATATTACCAATTGTAAAACGTTGCAAACAAACACAAATACGTAGAGAAGTGAATGATCTAAAAATTTAGAGTGCATATTGGTAATTTCTTCCCGATATAGTGGAATTAATTAATTAATTATCAAAGGATCTTGTTTTCTTACCTTTTAATGCCATGTTTGAGACATTTTCTCCTGGTAATGCAACTCCACTAGTTATCTCTCCATGCAGACAATGCATGTCAATTCTTTAGGAATAGCTGAAAGGGCAATATTCAGCATGTTAGGTGACAATAGTTTGATGCTTTGCCAAAAAGAAAGGAAGAAGGACCTCGTGGCTCTATACTGGTCTAGGACTTGGGAAAGCAGAAGTTATTTCCTCGTGTTGATGCAGATCGTGGACAAAGAACTTAATTTCTCTGTGCTTCAGTTCCTCATCTGTAAGCTGGAGATATTGCCTTACCTTCCAAAGATGCTGTTAGAATGAATTCATTAACGTTTGTGACATTTTTAGATACTACATTAATGGGAGCTACATAAGTGCTGATCTCAACAGAACATGTCACAATATGTCACTAGGAACTTTTTCCACCTTTTTCCCTACCTAGTTCATATGAATTATCTCATTAACCTTATGTAGTCATTATAACCCATTACCTGGCCTTGGTCAGTACCTGTCAGATCTCAGTAAGATTTAATTAGAACACTACAAGGGACTAAACAGGTACCAGGAGTTCTGCCTGGATTGGGACTGGGAAATTCTACAATGCAACATGTGTTTCTTCCTGCATTCAAAATCCCTGTACGAAAGAGGATGGAGCTAGGCTGTTCTCAGTGGTGGCAGATGACAGAACAAGGAATAATGGTCTCAAGTTGCAGTAGGTGAGGTCTAGGTTGGATATTAGGAAACACTATTTCACTAGGAGGGTGGTGAAGCACTGGAATGGGTTACTTAGGGAGGTGATGGAATCTCCATCCTTAGAGGTTTTTAAGGCCCGTCCTGACAAAGCCCTGTGTGGGATGATTTAATTGGGGTTGGTCCTGCTTTGAGGTCTCCTCCAACCCTAATCTTCTATGATTTTATGCCACAGTGCAGTATAATATAAGCACATTATAGTTCAGTCTCCTTTTCTGCTTAGAGATTTGTGAGGAAATCCGTATTTGTTTGAGGATGAGAGATGTCCTTGCCGCCAAGGCTTTTCATTATTATCTGTCTTTCTTTTCTCCTGGGGGTTGCATTCCAGAGCTGTACCTTTGGACTTGGAGCCTGCAAGTACCAAGCAATTGAAAATAAGTATACAAATTAAAATGAAAATTTGATTTTTATTGTCACTTAAGCAACATGTAATGACGTAAGGAATACTTTCACCCCTCAATGTATATACTAATTCTTTAATTCTGTGGAGGGGGTTAATAACAGTATGAACAATGAAAGCAATCTTGTAGTCAGAATATCATCAAAACCCAAGATAGAGCTACAACTGTAATCTACATGTATTGGAATCTATTAGAAGTACTGGCAGACCAAGAAACCACTTGAGATGCTTGTATTTACTGAAAGACTGCTGCACAGCTTAAACCAACTGGAATACTGAAACAATGTGGAGTTGGTGAAAACCTCTAGACAACTATTTCTCAAAGTATGAGGTGCTCCCCTGAACGAGCTATGTGTGCAAAAGCGAATGTTAAAGAAAGACCACTTATGCCCCAGAGTAAGTCTTTAGCAATTGTGGCTGTGAAGAAACCCTTCAAAATGTGAAGCAAGCATAATTGTTACAGCAGTGTGTCCCTGAGTTTGCAGAGAGCCTGAAAGAGTAGCTCACAGGTGTGAGTTTCTCCATTCATTTTAGTACGGGGCTAACTCAAATGCCAATGACAGCACTTAGAATGTCATTATTAAATATTTCACTGCTCTTCAAAGCATATACAAAAAGAAGAGATGGTGCCGCAATCTAAGTATCTATTCCTGCGGATAAAAAGTGTTTCCTGAAGTGTGTGTGTTTGTGTAGGAAAACCTAGGGGGGAAGCCATATGAATTAAGATGGTTTAGCCTAGAGCAATTGATGGTGGGACTATAGGAGGGCACAACTGGTTTCATTTTTGTGTGTGTGTGGTGGAGGGGCTCAGCTCCCAGCTCATCTGGGAAATACACTGCTAGATGACTCAAATTCATTTCTTTATAAATCACTCACTCTTCTCCTGACTTTTGTGTGTTCATGGGCCCTCAATAACACCACTCACATGGCCCCCAAATGGCAGGGTGGATGCAAAGGGAGCTGATCTCCTCCCAAAGGAGCAGGGGCATAGAGTCCCCTTCTACACTGATGGAAGTGCCAGCAGGCCCCCCTCCCTCTACTTCAGGAGCAGCAGGGGCAGAGACACCAACCGTCTCTGCCCTGCAGAAAAGAAGGGGAAGCCACAGCATGCCCTCCACTACTTACCCCAGAAATGGGGATAGCTACAGTAGATGGGTGAACTGGGCCAGCTGAACTCCTCTCCTCCTGCCACATAGAGAATACTGTGATGGGCTGGTGTCAGCAAGGCTTCTCCCAGAGAAATGGGTGTTGGGACTAACCCCCATTACCACCAGACATTGGACTACACAGGATAGTTTACACTTCTAAGTGATATTATTTCAAGGATTCTGCAGGCTCTGCACTCGGTACACTTGGTTCATATGTATTTTTTATTGAAGGAAGGAGATTCTGATGTAATTATGGAATACCAGGATCAGGGGCCCTGGGCACAAGGTTACCATGCCTGTGCCTTAATCCAACCCTGATTACAGTATGATGTATTTACATAACCATCCATTTTTACATAAGGGTAGTTTGTCTCTGAGCCCCTACTACTGAAGGTTCTTTGCATTCATAGCACGTAGAGAATAACAGTTGGTTGTAAATCTGTGGCATATTTTAATTTCCTTCTGTTAGGGTAAATGTTTCTTTTGAACTGATGTAATTAAATGGGTTCTATTTTTTTTTCTTTTTGGTGTTTCCTTTTCAGTAAAATTCCTATAACTTACTGTACAGAGTAAGTCCGCTGTGGCTGCATAAGTCCCCAGATGCAGCAGAATAAGTAGTTTTGCCACATAAGATCAGAATTATGGAGGGCCTCATCTCTTCCATGCTGTGGAGTCCAGGTCATGGAGATTTCCCAATATGTACCGGCACAGAGAGGTGCGTGGGAGCGGGATGGGCCATAATTGCAAAAATCTAACAATGGGATAATTGATGTATGTGACATTAGGCATGCACATATGTGTCTGCAAGTTTGAGGGCCTATATCTTCATGTTCAGCTTTACAATTACAGTTTGTTCTCTGTTTACAAATGTCATGTTATGGGGGACAACATAAGCTCTAAATGTGCCCCTCTAACTTCAGAATATTCTACAGCAGGGATCGGAAACCTTTGGCATATGGCCCGCCAGGGTAAGCCCCCAGGAGACCTGGAGCGGTTTGTTTACCTGCTGGTCCACAGGTTTGGCTGATCATGGCTCCCACTGGCTGCTGTTCGCTGCTCCAGACCAATGGAGGTGGCAGGAAGCAGCACGAGCTGAGGGATGTCCTGGCCGCCACTTCCCGCCATCCCCATTGGCTTGAAGCAGTGAACCACGGACAGTGGGAGCCGCGATCGGCCAAACACGTGGACGCAGCAGGTAAAAAAATCTGCCTGGCCTGCCAGGGTACTTACCTTGGGGGGCCACATGCCAAAGATTGTCGATCTCTGTTCTACAACTATATATTCTAAGATGGCTGTTTCTCCACACGGTGGCACAGTCTCCTGTGGTTGAATTGTTGCCACATACAGGCATCAAAATGGAAGGAAAAAAAACAGTTTTGAAGACAACATAAGTCATTTTTATGTAGTTATTGAAAACATTGTTCTAGAGTTTATGGTCTTTGAACTGAGGGTATTTTGCTGCTTGAATTACTCAGGGAATTTTGAGGTATTTTATTATTCTGGAGCTGGGCTTTCTAGGTTTCAAATAGAAGTTTCACCTGGATAACAGATTGAGCTGGACAGTAGACATGGCCTTTAAAATAGTTTGATGATTAACTCACATACCTAGAAAAAGAGTGATTTACATTTTCATCCTTTACAGTCTGCTTGCTCCTCTTCTGGACGGTATGTGCATAACTTTATGTTGGCTTTTCACAGGCTACAGATAGATTTAAAGACCATCCTTTATCAGGTTTCTTGTTTAAGATTTATATGTTCTGTTATGACTTACAGATGCTATTTTATACTCCCTGACCAATATTTATTACATATAAAGAGAATCTGGTTGCATGATTATAACTTTTGCATTGATTAAAATGGAAGTAATTCTTTTTTAAATATACTCTCTATGACAAAAATGATTAGAAAAAAGGTTTGACCCAGAACCCTTGGTCTACAATCCTGAATATTTGTGGGTGTTCGAGATCACTCCTAAATACGGGGGCACTGGAAATCCAAACACAGACCTGAATTTTTGCAGCTTGACCCTAACTCTAAAAATTGTAATATATACAAAAAGTTCTGGCTGCTTGAACAACTATCCTCAGAATAATTGTACTCACAGGAATATGATGGGAAAGTGACTGCATTTCTACCTTCTTCTTCCTATAAAATAAGATATAGAAATCAAATCCTAATCTAATCTATTGCTGTGACTGTTCTGTGGAGCATGTCCTATAAGACCACTGCTGTTTCAGCAAGTCAGTAATTCAGAAATTACCTTTTTTCCAGTCTAGCAAGTGCTGACTCTGGGACTTGTCTCCACATTAATCTTTAGTCTACTGAAAGGTGCATGTAAAGAGTTTTATATGATAGTGGTCACTATACAGGTAGAAAAAAAATCTATGTACCATTCTTTATTGTTATAAATTTATATCTACTGTAATTTGTTTCAGTCTCCAATTGACCTAGTAGGTTAAGGCTCTTAAATTCTTTTACTTTTGCTTCTAGAGATATTTGGTTCAAATAATCTGTTTTAGGTGACAAGTGAAAATGTGTTGGTCTCAACCTATTTCTTAGTAGATGTTTGTGCACATCCCCAATCCACCATATAATTCAGCATGATTGATCATCCCTGTTCAGAAAAGTATTATGCCTGAAGAAAAAGGACACAATTTAAATCCAAGCAATGCAGCTAGCCAGAGGGAAAAGATGCAAAGCAAATTTAACAGAAAGACATTTCCTCATCCTCACTTTACTTTGATTTACAGAGTCATAAATTCTCTTGAAACGGTTTAGGTTTCAACTTTGCAGTTCTTATTCAGGCAAAATTCCAGTTGAGTATAGTAGGAATTTTGCATGAGTAACCACAGCTTGATTGGCATTTTGAGTCTTGTGCCTCATATGGTCATACGGAAAGGTATCTCCATGGTCATGTTTGCTCAGCCAATAAAAGCTATGCCTCTGTGCCCATTCACTGCATGTTTATGATGCTCAATTAACAATATACCTTGCAGAATATAGTGTTGTAGCCATTGTGACAAAGTTCCTCCTCTACCTTGGTGGGTCCTGCACTTAATGGTGGATTTGTTCACCTCATAGATTCAGCACGTGGGTAGGGAAACAGCCCAGAGACCTTCCCCTCTGGTAGAAGCCACAGTCCAGGTCAATTCCTCCTGTGTCTGATCAGGAGTTGGGAGCCCAGGGAAACCCAGGCCCAACCACTACTCCGGGTTCCAGCCCAGGGCCCTGTGGACTACAGCTGTCTAGAGTGCCTCCTGGTACAGCTGTGCAACAGCTACAACTCCCTGGGCTACTTCCCCATGGCCTCCTCCCAACACCTTCTTTATTCTCACCACAGGACCTTTCTCCTGGTGCCTGATAATGCTTGTACTCCTCAGTCTTCTAGCAAATATGTCTTCTCAGCTCCACATGCCTCTTGCTCCCAGCTCCTCACATGCACACCACAAACTGAAGTGAGATCCTTTTTAAACTCAGGTACCCTGATTAAATAGCCTGTCCTAATTGATTCTAGCAGTTTCTTAATTGGCTCCAGGTGTCTTAATTATCCTGCCTGTCTTAATTCGTTCTAGCAGGTTCCTGATTACTCTAGTGCAGCTCCTGCTCTGGTCACTCAGGGAACAGAAAACTACTCATCCAGTGACCAGTATATTTGCCCTCTACCAGACTCCTGTACCCCACTGGTCTGGGTCTGTCACATCGCGTTGGTCCCAGGATATTAAAGAGACAAGGTGAGTTATGTAATATCTTTTTTTTTTTAACTGGATCAACTTCTGTTAGTGAGAGAGAGACACTTTCAAGCTTATACAGAGCTTTTCAGGTCTGTGAAAAGTGTCACAGCTAAATACAAGGTAGAAAAGATTGCTAAGCATAAGGCATTAACGTGTTGTGAAGTGGGCAGTTAAAACTTCAGCAGTCACAGGACAAAGGAAAGTTAATGGGTTACAGGTTGTGGTAATAAGCCATAAATCCAGGGTCTTTACTGAATCCATGACTTCTAGTTTGTAGCAAAGTTATGAATTTAAGCTCCCAGGCTCATCTTTTGAAGGTGTTGTGCAGGTTTCCTTTGAGGAAGAGGACTAAGAGGTCAGGTGTGGAATGATCATTTTGTGAAAATTGTCCATCCACTACTCCTATAGTGTTTTTGTCTTTTGCTATATTTCTGTGGGAGTTCATTTGAGAGCGTAGTGAGTGTATCATTTCAACCACATGTTGTTGGAGCATTTAGTGCCTTGATTGAGGTAAACCACATGTCGTGATACGCACCCATGGATCTCGAAACATGTGTTGTGGGAGGTGCTGATCATCGTAGCAAAGGAGATATATCTACAGGTGTTTCATCTGTTGTTCTGGCAGGGTCTGGGGCCACTTGAATTGGCGTCTCTTGGTCTGTGAGAAGCTTCTGATGATGAGCTTAGCCATGTTGGGGCAGGGGTGTGTGGAGGGATTGTCTGAAGGCCAGAAGAGGGAGTTTGGAAAAGATTTATTTCAGGATGTGGTCCCCAACCAGTATGGGTGGTAACTGTTTAATGATACCCTGTATGCGTTCCAGTGTGTGGTGATAGGTGTATGTAGTCAGTGAGGGTCTTTTTCTCCGTATTGAAGCAGATTATCTCGGGGTGTTTGAATGGCCCATTCCATAATGTGATGTACTTCTCTGGTGGAGTGTCATTATTTGATGAAGATGATTTTAACTGTGTTAAGGTGTGTATCCTTAGAGCATATTCTGTGGTATCTGAGTGCTTGGATATAAATAAAAGATTTCTTGGTATGTTTGGGATAGTTAATGAATCTGTGGGTTTCTTGTATGTAGTTGTTGGTAAGGTTCCATTGTTGGAATTATTTGTGCAAATTGATGCTGGTGTGGGAGAATTCTAGAGAGAGTTAAATAGATGAATTGTGGTTTTGAAGTTGTGCTCGAAATCTGAGGGAGTTTAGATTGTTTGCTCAGAGAATGAAAATATCATCAATATATCATCTATTTTCTAGTGAATTTGCCCAGAAACTCTTCCTTGAGGTGGCTCATGAAGAGGTTTGCATATCATGGAGCCATTCTAGTACTGATCAATGTTCCTATGGTTGGGACAAAGTATTTGTTGTTTAATACAAAAATGTTGTCTGAGGATGCAGTGCAGGATATCTATATTTTTAGAAAATTTGTGTTCTTGTCTGATGTCTTAAAATAGATATAGATATAGATAGATATCCATTGAGAAGAGGAATGAGCAGAATTTAGGATACACATGCATAAATTCTAAAAATCAGACAGAAAGTTCTTCTATACAAGGGGTTCTCAAATTTCATTGCATCGCGACCCCCTTCTGACAACAAAAATTACTACATGATCCCAGGAGGGGGACTAAAACCTGAGCCCGCCCAGACCCTGCCACCCCAGGTGTGGGGGGCTGGTAGCCTTAGCCCTGTCACCCAGGTCTGAAGCCCTCGGGCTTCGACCCTGGGTGGTGGGACTCAGGCTTTGTCTTCAGCCCTGGGCCCCAGCAAATCTAACTCCAGCCCTGATGACCTCATTAAAACGGGATCACAACACACTTTGGAGTCCCGACCCACACTTAGAGAACTGCTGTTCTATACCATTTCAGTTGACATCTTGATTTATGGGTCAAATGAATAAAGGGAAATTCTACTGAAGTTCTGTTTTTGTGGTCATAACCGATAGTATTTACATTTTAACAACCTGGTTTGTGTCTGCAATCAGGCAGTTGGATATCTAAATACTTCAATTACTTGCACCTGTAATTGATTGCAAGTACAAAATTAGATGCTGTTTTTAAAATTGTGGCCCACATTTAAACATATTAGGACTACATATAAGGAATGATGCTCTGTGACAAAGTATCAAAGCAACTTAAATTGATTGTTATTCCAATAAAACTTTGGGAAAACAGTATCTGCCAATCAGTTAGTCTAGGTGGAGGTTATTCAAAGACTGTAAGCGGATATGGTAACTAAAGTACCCAAAGAAATTGAGCTGCAGTTAAATATCATATTGGATAGGTGCCATAATCTGGAGTAAGGGCTCTCTTTGTGGTGCTGGGCATGGTACACACATGAAGTGAAAACACTAGGACAGATTTTTTTAAAGGTACTAATGCATTTAAAATGAAGATAGGACTTAATGGGATTTTCCAAAGAGCCTAAGCTATTGGAAAGGTTCATTTTTAACTGCCAGTTACTTGATCAGGAGCTGCTTTGAACCTGTTTTATAGAATAATTTCTATCAACTCTCTTTTTCTGAAAAGATTAAAAGGAAAGAAGCACAAACCTTCATATTGTTTGGGCTATATTTTTTTTCATAGAAAACTTCATTTAGACATATATTTTTAGCAAATTAGTGTTCTTGTCTGATGTCTTTAAAATATTAAACATGTACATTGGCTTGGTTTTTTCCAGGGTTCTTTTATGAAATCAATGCTGAGGTGGCCAAATAAAAGTGCAAATAATTCCATAGTAAAAAAAAAGACTGGAGTAACAAAAGGAATTGAAGATGAAATACCATATATATCCGAAGCAGTTGCAGCTCTGGGGCTAGCAGGCTGCAGCCATGCCGCTCGGCCCCACCCCCCAGAGCAGGCTCTGGCGGCACCACCCAGCCCCCCTGAGCACACTACGAACGTGCTGTGGCCGTGCTGCCCAGCCTGCCAGAGCATCTCCAGCCAGGTCAGAGACATCCTCCCCAGCCCTCCCCAGATAAAGTGGGAAGGGATGGGATGCGGAGAGTGTGGGGGCCTCGGGCTAGGGGTGGAGTCATGTGGGGGGTGATCACAGGGGTTACTCCTCTAACTCGGTGGCCTGGTCCACACTGGGGCGTGTATGTCAATCTAAGGTACACAACTTCAGCTACGAGAATAGTGTAGCTGAAGTCAACATTATCTTAGATCAACTTAGAATCACTTACTTTGAGTCCTCATCTGCAGGATCGACAGCCACCGCTCCCTCATCGACTTTGATTCCGCCTTTTGCCGAGCTGGAGTTCAGCAGTCAATGGGAGAGTGATCCGGGATTGATTTATTGCATCTACACTACACACTATAAATCAGTCTCCGATAGATTGATTGCTACCTGCCGATCCGGCGGGTAGTGTAGACGTACCCATAGACACATAGACTTTAAGGTCAGAAGGGACCATTATGATCATCTAGTCTGACCTCCTGCTCAACACAGGCCACAAAATCTCACCCACTCACTCCTGTAACAAAGCCCTAATCTATCTCTGAGTTATTGAAGTCCTCAATTGTAGTTTAAAGACCTCCAGGTGCAGAGAATCCTCCAGCAAGTGACCCATGCCCCATGCTGCAGAGGAAGGCGAAAAACCTCCAGGGCCTCTGCCAATCTGCCCTGGAGGAAAATTCCTTCCTGATCCCAGATATGGCGATCAGCTAAATTCTGAGCATGTGGGCAAGACTCACCAGCCAGCACCCAGGAAAGAATTCTATGTAGTAACTCAGATCTCACCTCATCTAACATCCTATCACAATCCATTGAGCATATTTACTGCTAATAATCAAAGATCAATTAATTACCAAAATTTAGGCTATCCCATCATTCCATCCCCTCCATAAACTTATTAAGCTTAATCTTGAACCCAAATATGTCTTTTGCCCCTACTACTTCCCTTGGAAGGCTGTTCCAGAACTTTACTCCTCTAATGGTTAGAAACCTTCATCTAATTTCAAGTCTAAATTTCCTAATGTCCAGTTTATATCCATTTGTTCTTGTGTCCACATTGGTACTGAGCTTAATCCCTCTCCCTCCCTGATATTTATCCCTCTGATACATTTATAAAGAGCCATCATATCTCCCTTCAGCCTTCTTTTGGTTAGACTAAACAAGCCAAGGCTCTTTGAGTCTCCTTTCATAAGACAGGTTTTCCATTCCTCGGATCATCCTAGTAGCCCTTCTCTGTACCTGTTCCAGTTTGAATTCATCCTTCTTAAACATGGGAGACCAGAACTGCACACAGTATTCCAGATGAGGTCTCACCAGTGCCTTGTATAACAGTACTAACACCTCCTTATCTCTACTGGAAATACCTCACCTGATGCATCCCAAGACCGCATTAGCTTTTTTCACAGCCATATCACATTGGCGGCTCATAGTCATCCTGTGATCAACCAATACTCCAAGGTCCTTCTCCTCCTCTGTTACTTCCAACTGATGTCCCCAGCTTATAACAAAATTCTTGTTATTAATCCCTAAATGCATGACCTTGCACTTTTCACTATTAAATTTCATCCTATTACTATTACTCCAGTTTACAAGGTCATCCAGATCTTCCTGTATGATATCCCGGTCCTTCTCTGTATTGGCAATACCTCCCAGCTTTGTGTCATCCGCAAACTTTATTAGCACATTCCCACTTTTTGTGCCAAGGTCAGTAATAAAAAGATTAAATAAGATTGGTCCCAAAACTGATCCCTGAGGAACTCCACTAGTAACCTCCTCCAGCCTGACAGTTCACCTTTCAGTATGACCTCCATTGTAGTCTCCCCTTTAACCAGTTCCTTATCCACCTTTCAATTTTCATATTGATCCCCATCTTTTCCAATTTAGCTAATAATTCCCCATGTGGAACCGTATCAAATGCCTTACTGAATCGAGGTAAATTAGATCCACTGCATTTCCTTTGTCTAAAAAATCTGTTACTTCTCAAAGAAGGAGATCAGGTTGGTTTGGCACGATCTACCTTTTGTAAAACCATGTTGTATTTTGTCCCAATTACCATTGACCTCAATGTCCTTACTACTTTTCCTTCAAAATTTTTTCCAAGACCTTGCATACTACAGATGTCAAACTAACAGGCCTGTAGTTGCCCAGATCACTTTTTTTTCCCTTTCTTAAAATAGGAACTATGTTAGCAATTCTCCAGTCATACGGTACAACCATCTCGGAGGCGATCAATCCCTTGGATCTAAAAATGAGGAAAATCAATCAGGATATGAAAAAAGCTTTTTAGTAAAAAAGAAAGGTAAAAGAAACCTCGGGAGGATAGCATACCACTACCTCACAGACAACAATTTAAACACAAGGAGGTTTCCGGGCACAATTTAGACAATAAAAAAATAATACCCAATATACCAATTGATCGACTCTAATGCATAAGACAGTACAAAGAATAAACCTATGGATCCTAAACTATTCGCTGATAAGAGGCCTGGTTCTTGACTTTTCCTCTGGGAACGAAACTCTAAACAAATGAAAAACTCGCCCTCCGTTCCGGAACACTTGTTCCCATTGGTCCCTCTGGTAGTTTAGCTAGAAGGGAATTTTTACGCCTACACGGTATAAGATGCTTCACCTAACCATCTGTTTAGACACATCTAGCTCGCGGTTCTTATCAACTCACGGAGCTGCTGTCATCACGGAGTCACACCTCCGCTATGAATTTCTTTCTGGTATGTAGGCTTCTGATAGTTTTGCAACTTTGACTTGAAGTATTCCAACTCCTCTGCTTTAGATGATGAGTGCATCATCCACTTCCCTACTATATCCTATTCTTTAAGGTAGCCTTTGACAAAAAACCCAGTCCAGATCTCTTTTGTTTGCTCATGACACTTGACCAAGATACAGTCAAAGGGTAGCCAGTTAGAGGGTCTGTAAAAGCAGCAAAGAATCCTGTGGCACCTTATAGACTAACAGACGTTTTGGAGCATGAGCTTTCGTGGGTGAATACCCACTTCGTCAGGTTGTCCCCTACAACCATTTCTTCTATGAGGTCCTCGCTACTCACCAAAACTAAATCTAAAATGGCATCCCCTCTTGTTGGTTCTTCAACTACTTGATGAAGGAATCCATCAGCTATCGCATCCAGGAAAATCTGAGCCATATGATTATTACTAGCACTTGTCCTCCAGTTTATATCTGGAAAGTTAAGGTCTCCCATGATCACACAATTCCCATTAGTGTTTGCTTCATTAAAAACATTAGAGATCTCTATGCATATGCAAATCAGATCCTAGCAGTCTGTAGCTCACCCCAAGCACTATTCCAGGGGAGGCTCTAGTAGCGTTCTTTCCCAATGTGATTTTTGCCGAGACAGACTCTGTCTTATCCATTCCATCACTTCTTATTTCTTTACAATCTACCTCATCATTGAAATACAATGCTACTCCACCACCTTTGCCTTTATTTCTGTCTTTCCTAAACAGCACATACCCTTCAATATCTGTACTCCAGTCATGACAACTATTTCACCATATTTCTGTTATCCCTATAATATCTGACTTCACTTCCTGCACCAGTAGCTCTAGTTACTCCCAGCTTCTCCACACCAAAAAATTTCCCCACCAGTTGCTGTCCTGGCCCATCAGGGTAAGAAGCTGGTGCGCCGGGACACTTTGTTTACTTAGGTTTACCTCAGTGCCTGCAGACGCTTGAGGTAAACAAACCATCTCGGCCCCCCAGTGGCTTATCCTGGTGGCCCAGGAGCCAAAGTTCGCTGACCCTGAATTATAGGGTCGGCTTATGAACGGGTTATAAAATGTTTCCATTTTTACTTATCCATCTTGCGGGGGAGGGAAGGGGGTTATAAACAAACTAGCTTATGATCGAGTATATACAGTAAGTAAAATCATTGCAGACAATGGATTTCTTTTATAACAAGGCAAGTTCATTTATCAAGTATTTACTTAAGAAGAAGTGTGGTATTTTTGTCTCCCTTTGTATTCTAAGCCATTTTTATTGTAGGGCATAAATAGTAGAAATGTGACAGCTAGATAACTGAAGATGACAACAAGAGAAAGGACAAAGAAAAAAGTCTTTTGTAATTTAATTTTAGAAAGGTACCATCATTTATTTTCAGTTGGCATTCAATTTTCAATATACTCATTTTAAAATGCATTACTGTTTAGTTTTGAATGTTATGGTAATTTGGGAATTGACTTAGCTTTTCTCAGAGTTATAGATATGAGGCATATACTAATGAACATGAGTTCCAGATGACAAATGGTGCTTGAAGTTTCCATGTCTGCTAATTCATTTTTGATTAGAACATGGATGTCTTTTGAAATATAGATGGCATTTGCCAGGCAAAATGGTCATCTGATTTGAACATACAGTGTGATGCTTCAATGCTGTTTCATCTTTGGAGTCATTTAAAATACACTGATAATAGTGCTATAAAGGCCATGTTGCCTGACTCGGAATGCAAGAAACTACAGGACTGTATCTGCTTTTCAGTAGCACCGATCCTTCAATCTATTTCATTTATGGAGATTATGTGGAATTAATGCAATGCTAACCTGTGAATTCACAGGTTTGCTCATATTGCTTACATCTTCAAAACCAGATCCAAGTGTATAAGGATTTTATTGAGGGGAAGAGAGTGGGTGGCATAAATTGATTTACATTTGTTTGTGCCATTAAAAAAATGTATTTATGATTATTAAGCAAAGATGAAACATATGCAGATTAAACTGAATTTTTGAGAAGATAAATTCATCTGCCATGTATTTAGAAACCCCAAGATTATGTTTATAATAATCAATCTAAATGATTGGCTGAAATGACTGAAAACAAAATAGTAAAAAATGGATTTTCCATATTCCATTTTTTCTCCTACTCAGCAAAGAAAATACTACACTTTAAATGACTTTCAAGGCTCCAGACACCTCCTGTATGCCGAGATAAGCCACAAACTAAAAGACTCTTAATTGATCCTCTTTGTTTGGACTTTACATAAAGCCTTGTATTGGTCATACACACAAAGTGAAATTTACCCATTAAAAATGTTATTTTTCTTTGAAGTTATTTTTTTAAATACTATAAATCCAGGCCTGCCGTTACAAATGCATTGTTTCCTCGTAGTTACCATATCCTGTTATATGAAATAACCAGATGCTCCTAATCTAAATATATGGGAAATCTCCTGTGTTTTGGATACTGTATAGTATCTGTTGGCAAAGATTGCTTTTACTTGTGACTACTGTGGATCAAATCAATTGCAGCCTTTGATTCTCTCAGTTTGTTTCTCAAGCACCTTTCCTGCAAAGAATTCAGAACAGTTTCCAGTCATTACTTGAAGCCTCAGAACACACCAGTAAAGCAAGTATAATTCACATAGCCATTTTACAGTTGGATAAGTGGCTTGCCCAATTTCATGTAGCAACCCAATGGAAGAGTCAAAAGGAGAACCGAGGAGTCCAGACACGCAGTACATTGATCCAGCCACTAAACTCCACTCACTAGACTAGTCTATTGTGTTGGGCAGGATTCTTTTCTTAAGCCTGGTCTACACTAGTCTCTTATTTTGGAATTAGCCGAGTTAATTTGAAAAAAAAAGATTCCGTCCACATGACCAAACCAGCTTTTTCGATTTATGGGCTCTTTAAATTGATTTCTGTACGCTACCTAGGCAAGTGAAATAGCGCTTAAATTGAGATCACAATCTTGGGTTAAAGGTATTGTGGATGCAATTCAACATTTTTGGCCTCCAGGAGCTATCCCAGAATGCTCCCTTGTGACCACTCTGGACCACACTCTCAACTCTGATGCACTAGCTAGGTGCGCAGGAAAAGCCCCGGGAACTTTCAAATTTCATTATCTGCTTGTCAAGTATCAGAGGGGTAGCCGTGTTAGTCTGGATCTGTAAAAGCGGCAGAGAATCCTGTGGCACCTTATAGACTAACAGACTTTTTGGCATCGACTTTCGGGGTATACCCTTTGTCAGTGCATGTAGGTGAACTTCCCAGGGAGGTTATTTTGTAGCAAGCACTAGAGTCAACAAGTTAGTCATAGGAGGGATGAGGCCCTGTTCTAGCAGTGTGTGCAACCAGAGGGAAACTGTGTCTGTAGTTGGCAAGCTTCACTCTCTTGTTCCGTCCTGAGCTGATGGTGTCAAATTTGCAGATGAACTAGTCGCGTTTCTCTTTGAAGTTGGTCCTGAAGTTTTTTGCTGGAGATGGCCCTTAAGGTCTGCTATAGTGTGGCCAGGAGGTTGATGCTCTCCTAGGTTTTGTTATTGCCATTCTAATGTCTTTTGTCCATTTATCCTTTCGTAGGATGTCCAGTTGCGATTCATAGCAGAGGCATGCTGGCATATGATGCGTACTCATTGGTGATGTGGCAGTGAATGAACCAGTGATGGTGTGGCTGATTGGTTAGTCCGTGATGGTCCTGGTGTGATATGTGCAGAGTTGCATCGAGTTTGTTGCATGGTTGTTCCTGAGCTGGAGTTACTATGGTGTGCTGTGCAGTTGCTGTGAAAGTTTCAGTTGGGTGTTGTCTGTGGCGAGGATTGGCTGCCACCAAGGCTGTGAAGGAGTCATGTCCAGGTGGGTTGTAGTTCCTGATGGTGTTGAGTTTAGCTGGGGTTGTATGTGAGGCCAGTGAGTCTGTTGGTTTCTTTCTTGGTTTGTTGCAGTAGGGGCTTCGGTACACGTCTGGCTCTGTTGATCTGTTTCCTTATTTCCGTGCGGGATTGTAGTTTTGAGAATGCTTGGTGGAGTTTTGTAGGTGTTGGTCTTGTCTGAAGGTTAGGCAGAGCTTACCTCAGTGCTGGCTGTAGACATTGATCGTGTGATGTGCCGGGAGACTGGCATGAAGTAGGCATACGGTCGGGTTTTGATTAGGGTGGTGTAATGATATCCTTATTTCCCGTGTGTCTAAGTGACCTCCATGTAGTTGTCCGGGAGTTGATGGTGGTGGAAGCTGTTGAATCGTGTGGAATTTTTCTAGAGTCTCCATTCCATGGGTCCAAGATGAAATGTCATGCAAGTAGCGTGTGGAGAAGGGGATGAGGCGAGAGCTGGAAGATGCCAATCGCCATAAAATTGGCATATGTGGGGCCATGCAGTGCCATAGTGCCACTGATCTTGGAGATATATATTTTCATCAAATTGAATGTTGTGTGTGATATTAAGGCACAGAGCTCAGCAGCCAGTTGTGCTGTGCATCATCAGGGATAACTGTCCTGACAGCTTTATTCCATCTGTGTGTGGAGTTTGTGTAGAGACCTCTACATCCATGGTGCATAGGGATGTTCACAGTATCACCACGCTATATCAAAACCTACGCGACCGCTAGCTCCTTCATGCTCCGTTTCCATCCGGGACATCCACATCATTGTCTACAGCCACACTGAGGTACATCTGCTCTACCCTTCAGACAAGACCAACACCTACCAATCTCCCCAGCATTCTACTACCCGCACGGGAATAAGGAAACGATCAACAGAGCCAGACGTGTACCCAGAAGCCTCTACTGCGAGACAACCCAAGAAGAAACCAACGGACTCCACTGGCTCACATACAGCCCAGCTAACCCTCCAAACTCATCAGTGTCACACCATCCTGGACAATTATCCCTCACTTTCGAGCTTTGGTGGCAGGCCAATCCTCGCCCACGACAACCGCCAACCTGAACGTATTCTCAAGCAACTGCCGACACATAGTACTCAGTCAGACAATCCATGCACAAACCTCGATGCCACCTCTGCCATATCTTCACCATGCACCATCAGGACTAACCACTCAGCCACACCATCACCGGTTCATTCACCTGCATCCACCAATGTCTATACGCCATCATATGCCAGCAATCCCCTCTGCTCGTATCGCAAACTGGACAGTCTCTCGGAAGGATAATGCCCAAATCGACATTAGGATGGCAATATACAAAACCTGTGGAGAGCACTTCAACCTCCTGGCACACTATAGCACCTTAATGGGGCATCTGCAGCAAAAACTTCAGACCGACTTCAAAGAGAAACTGCTGAGCTTCAGTTCATCTGCAAATTTGATACATCAGTCGGACTGAACAAAGACTGTGAAGCTTGCCAACTACAGAACCGTTTCTCCTCTCTTGTTTTCACACTCGCTGCTAGCAGCTCGTCCTCCCTATGACTACTTTTATCTCAGCTTGTTGCTGCATTATTACCTGCCCTGGAATTTCCATACATGCATCTGACAAAGTGGTATTCACCACGAAAGCTCATGCTCCAAAAAGTCTGTTAGTCTATAAGGTGCCACAGGATTCTCTGCCGCTATTATCTGCTTGGTCACCATCAGGACAAGTGACCGTCAGCACAGTCCACCACCACAGGAGATCACACAGTCCTAGATTCGCAGACAAGCTCCAGAATGGTCCGAACGGGAGGTCCTGGATCTCATTGAATGTTGGGGAGATGAGTCTGTTATGGCAGAACTACATTCCAAAAAAAGGAATGCAAATACGTATGCTAAAGTCTCCAGGGCCATGACAGAAAGACACAGGGACATAAAGCAGTGTCATACAAGAATCAAGGCGCTCAAGCAAGCATACCAAAAAGCCAGGGAGGCAAATGTGCACTCTGGGTCATAGCCTCATACATTCTGCTTCTACCGTGAGCTCTATGCAATTTTAGGGGAGTGAGGCCACCACTACCCTACTACTGTCAGTGGACACCTTCAATGGGGGAGTTGCATGGAGTGAGGAGGAAGAGTCATTGGAGGATGAAGAGGAGGAAGAAGAGGAGGAGGACAGTGCACAGGTGGCAAGTGGGGAATCTGCTTTCCCCCCTAGCCAGGAACTATGCTTAACGCTGCAGCCAATAGCCTCTCCCCACTCCCAGTGAGGGCTCCCGGACTATGACCCTGTCAAAGGTACTTCTGGTGAGTGAGAGTCAGATTGGACCCACATCGTGGGGCGTAGGGGGGAAATCCAGCTGTGCTGGGCTGTTTGCGTATAGTTTAAAGGGCTCATCCCTGCTCAGAGCCTCATCGGAGCCACACAGTGGGTGCGAGGGACGGAGGGGGGCGGTGTTGTGTGAAGTGATCATCCCAGACAGCTCGCAGGCCCTCCTTTATGGCAAACCCACCAGGCATTGCTTGCTATGGGAAAGGGATCCCAGCAGTTTGAAAACATTGAAATGAATGTAGAAGAAGCAGAACCCCATGTGCCCCTAGTCTGCCTGCAAGCTGAATTCTGTTGCCTGGCTGTGTGTGATGATTTACTCATACCAAAGTGTCCCCTTTGTTCTCTGAAATTTATATTTTAAAATACTACCCTCTCTTTTCCTCCTCCCACAGGTACAAATGTTTCAACACGGCCCCTATCTACTCCATCCCAGAGGCTGGTCCAGATTAGAAGGCGGAAAAAATGAACTTGGTACAACACGTTCGCTGATATCATGCAGTTCTCCCGCACTGATAGGGTCCAGCTGGATGCATGGAGGCAAACAATTTTGGAGTCCCGTAAAGCATTACAGGAACACGAACAGAGGAGGGACGCGTGCTATGAGCTTAGGCAGGACGCTATGGTCAAGCTCATGGGGGAGCAAACTGACATGCTCTGCTGTATGGTGGATCTAATGTGGGAAAGGCAGAAAGACCACAGACTGCTGTTGCAGCCCCTGTATAATCTCTCCTCCCCAAGTTCCATAGCCTCCTCAACCAGACACTCAAGAACATGAGGGGGGAGGCTACTGAGACCCACACAGTCAACCTCAGAGGATCGCCCAAGCAGCAGAAAGCTGGCATATGCGAAGTTTTGATTTGGTTTCTCAGCTTGTCCTTCCCTCCTCCTCCACCCCATTAACCCAAGCTCCACACTACCAGTCTACCTTCTGATTTCTCTCAATGTGTTATGCAACAAATAATAAAGAACAGTTTTTAAAAAATTTAGACTTTATTTCCTTTCATATATATGGAAGCGGGTAACTTGAAGAGAAACAAACACAATTGTCACACCGTATCCTGGCTAGTCATGAAACTAGCTTTCAAAGCTCTCTGATGCGCAGCACACCCTGTTGTGCTCTTCTAATCACCCTGTTGTCTGGCTGTGTGAATATGGCAGCCGGGCGAGTTGCCTCAACCTCCCACCCTGCCATAAATATCTACCCCTTACTCTCACAGAGATTGTGGAGCATACAACAAGCAGCAATTACAATTGGAATATTGATTGTGCTATCTAACCGAGTCAGTAAACTGCGCCAGCGCACTTTCAAATGTCCAAATGCACATTCTACCACCATTCTGCACTTGCTCATCCTACAGTTGAACTGCTCCTTACTACTGTCCAGCGTGCCTGCGTACGGCTTCATGAGCCATGGCATTAAGGGTTGGCTGGGTTCCCAATGATAACTAAAGGCATTTCAACATCCTTAACAGTAATTTTCTGGTCTGGGAAGTAAATCCCTTCCTCCAGCTGTTCAAACAGACCAGAGTTCCTGAAGATGCGAGCATCATGCACCTTTCCTGGCCATCCCACGTTGATGTCAGTGAAATGTCCCTTGTGATCCACCAGTGCTTGTATGCGGTTTATGTACTGGTCACCCCGGTGTGCTGGGGCCAAGATAGGGATATGTGTTGTGTCTATCACCCTGCCGCAGTTAGGGAACCCAAGCACATTAAAGCCATCTACAATGGTCTGCATATTTCCCAGAGTCACTACCCTTGATAGCAGCTGGTCAAGGATTGCATTGACTACTTGCAGCACTGCAGCCCCCACAGTAGATTGGCCCACTCCAAACTGATTCCTGACTGACCGGAAGCTGTAGGGCATTGCAAGCTTCCACAGTGCTATGGCCACTCACTTCTCAGCTGAGAGGGCTGCTCTCATTTTGGTGTCTAACGTATAAAATCGCTTCTGAAAATTCGAATAAAATAAGTTTGAATTAATTTTGTACTCTAGACGTACCCTTAGTTACTCTGATGAAAAGCCAGGCTGTTTCCACAGTGAAGTTTACTACAAATTTAACTAAGGGCTTGGCTACATTGGCACTTTACAGCGCTGCAACTTTCGCGCTCAGGGGTGTGAAAAAACACCCCGCTGAGCATTGCAAGATGCAGCGCTGTAAAGTGTCAGTGTAATCAGGGCGGCAGCGCTGTGAGCGCGGCTCCCAGCGCTGCACTCTACACCCGTAAGGGATGTGGTTTACAAGCAGCGCTGGGAGAGCTCTCTCCCAGCGCTGCGGCTCTGACTACACTCACACTTCAAAGCGCTGCCGCGGCAGCGCTCCCACAGCACTGCCGGGGCAGCGCTTTGAAACTTCTAATGTAGCCAAGCCCTAAGCTCAGAATCTGGCTTCCACATTTAATTTTCTCTTTTGGCAGGGTAGTGTATGGGAAGTTTGACAGGAATCTCAGAGTGCTTAGTTTTGTTTCATGGTAAAAATTAAAGAATTTAGACACTTGAGAGACCTACTACAGCATTTTGCTGATCTCACTGTCAATGTGCAGTTATTCCACATGTGTTAATGTGCTTTGCCTAATTCAGTCCTACATGAGTCAATGAGACTATCACCACTTCCACTGGAAGCAAGTTCCACGGTGATACTGTTAGGACATTCTTCCTATCAGTTATCCTATTTTTACTTGACTCATTTACCACATTAAAAAAAGAAAATTACTTTCCTTCCTTGGTCTTTACACCTTTTAAATACAGTTAAATTATTATAACACCCTGAGAAATCAACAGTAAGCCAAGCTATAAATATTTAGTTTTATTAATCACTTATTAATTAATCATTGTCACCTTTTAATTATGTGTCTTGCTCCTAACTAAATTCATTCCAAATAGTGACATGTACTTGAATATCTGGGCTTCAGGGGAATTTGTTTAGTATTGTTCACAGATATCTGAATTTGCATTTTTCCAGGATGACTATCATTTTAAGTCTCATCCTATGAAATACTGTGTTTACTCAACTCCTACTGAAGTCCATGGGAGCAGAAATAATTGAGTTTTGAGGATGCTGATTATTTTATAGGAGGCAATCTGCACCTCACAGGATAGGGCCCTTTCTTATGGCCTGCTCCAGCTACCACTGATGTAATTATCCTTGTATTTTATTTGTATAAAAGTAAACCTCACAGACCCCAAACCGGGACAGGCTTCTATTGTGCTGTATAGTAAAAGATAGTGTATGCCTTAAATCATTTGCAAATTTAGTTGTCATTCTTCCATATTCAGAAACTTACATTGTATGGATAAAGGAGGCCATTTTCAACATTCAACTTATTTGGCTTTGTACATGTAATGAACAAGCACTTTTAAAATAAATTTAACTAAATAAAAAAAAGCTCACAATCACAAGCAGATTCTCTATTCTGGACAAATTTGCTTGGTGCAGCATCCGTGGGTGGCTACGGGTTACTGCTCCCTAATTCTGTGCTTCTCTTTAGCCACCTTCAGCTGTAGAAAGATGGTATAGGGACTGGCTATGCAGCCCTTATGTGCACTGGTAACTATCAAACTATGGGGAGTTGCAGAAATGAATGGCACAAAGATAACAGAGTAAATTGGATAATGTATCTCCAAATATTCATCATAGCCTCTAAATCCTACAGCCTAAACCTGTGAGGTGCTAAATGGTCATTAAGAAGAGATTTTACCAAAATGGGATTCACCTTCCTCTTGTTCTGAATTCTGTCTTAATTTCTTAGTTTAGCTGATGGACCATGATAATTTTGTTTCTTTAGTTATCAGTGGGAAAAACTATTGGAATTTTAATAATTTAAATGGTACTATAGTATATTAGTATTTTAATGTATCTTTAATTTCACCTGTTCATTTGAAACCATCCAGTGAGTCTTGCCATTCTGGAATTTCTCTGGAAGTCATTAATACAAAATGACTCATGTACTCAAACCATTCATTCTCAAATGCGTGAAAGAATTTAGAAGCTTCCAGTAATTTCTCACCAATCCTTTTACCCAAATGGTATCTGTCACAGTTTTAGGTAACTGCACCTTTGATCTCCTCCAGGGTCTGCTGTAGGAATGCCAATTCAGGTTTCAGGCCTCTAACCTTCACTTCTGTCTGAGCAGGAGTCTGCATCCCTTCTCTCTCTAGATTTGAGTTTAGGCTGCAGTCCTCAGTAGTTCCCTGTGATCTCTCCTGCAAGCCAGTCTGCCTAAAGGGCAACACCTGTGCTCTGCTTTCTTTCTGAGAGCTATGAACAGTGTATACCAGAGGTTACAAGTGAGCAAGGAGCTGTTTCTCAGAACAGTGCATTTATTCAGGATAAAAGGCATACAGAAAAGGCACGCAAACAATAAAATAATCTACATACGCACTAAACGTACCAAAGGTCACCCACCGTCCACATAGGGCCCAGGAATGCCAAAGTCTTTCCAACCCTTCAGCGGAGCCTCCTCCTTGTAGAAATGGATGTCTATTTGCTGGATCAGAAAAAAGACTGAGTCTGGTTAAATTCAGTCTTCACAGCCCCAAAACTTTTTCCTCTCAGCCTCTTGAAAAAAAGGTAAAACTGGTCCCACCCCTTATTCTCCAGGTGGTCAAAAGCAGGGTACCTGAATAGCGGATCTTGGACTTTTACATTAATCATCCCCTTGTGATTCCAGATTCCACAGGAATATCTTCACCCCCCCAGTGGCCAGAACACACACACACATATACATTACATGTATTGATATAAAGGGCTACGAATATTCTATGGCTCATACCATTTGGTCCATCTCAATACAATGCTTTTTGAGGTTTTCATACTTTATATTTAAAGTACAATATGATCCCCAGACATACTGGACGTGGTTGCAATATCTGTCACAGAATCTTTTTAGAAAAAAGCATCCTCCCTTAATTCTTTAGCAAGGTGTTTTTTAATTGGAATTCATCAGCACCACAGAATGGAAATGACACAAAATCATACACATATCAAATATAAACTCAGTTGGACGTACAAAAAGTTTCCTGTGTTAGATGCTGTATTGCCTTTTACTTGTGACTGTTTTTTCTATTGCAGATCATCAACGGGCCATGGAGGTTTGTGGGGCAGATGAGAAGGGAGTGGATGTTTGTACCAGTGTCAGTGTGCCAATGGCAGTGGTTGTACTGACTCACTGGGGCATCTCTTTCATGACCTTTTGGTGGGAATGAACTACCAGAGAGGATCTTTTGAAATTTGACATGGTAAATGAGCTTCCAATGGTTGATTCTTACTTTGTTTACAACAGAACAGTGCCACTGCACAAACCAGCACTGTGTTAGCATGTAAGAACGTAAGATTGGCCATACTGGGTCAGGCCAGTGGGCCATCTAGCACCGTATCCTTTCTTCCAACAGTGGCCAATACCAGGTGCTTCAGAGGGAATGAACAGAACAGGGCAATTATTGAGTGATCCATCCAGTTTTCCAGTCCCAGCATCTGGCAGTCAGGCTTACAGACATTCAGAGAATGGGGTTATATCTATGATCATCTTGGCTACTAGCCATTGAGCAACCTATCCTCCATGGACTTATCTAATTCTTTTGTGAACCCTGTTATACTTTTGGCCTTCACTATATCCCTTGGCAATGAGTTCCACAGCTTGACTTGAATAAGTACTTCTTTGTGTTTGTTTTAAATCTGCTCCCTATTAGTTTCATTGGGTAACCCCGGGTTCCTGTGTTATGTGAAAGGGTAAACAACACTTCCCTATTCACTTTCTCTATACCAGTCATGATTTTATAGACCTCTATCATATTCCGCCTTAGTTGTCTCTTTTCTAAAATGAATAATCCCAGTCTTTTTAATCTCTTCTCATATGGAAGCCATTCCATATCCCTAATCATGTTTGTTGCCCTCCTCTGTATCGTTTCAAATCTGAATATATCTTTTTTGGGATGAGGCAACCAGCATGCAGTATTCAAGGTGAGGGCATAACATAATTTTATATACTGGCATTATGATATTTTCTGTCTTATTATCTATCCCTTTCCTAACATTCTATTATCTGTCGTGACTGCTGCTGCACATTGAGTGGATATTTTCAGATGATTTCCAGATCTCTTGTTTGTGAGGTAACAGCTAATTTAGACCCCATCGCTTTGTAAATGTAGTTCAGATTACGTTTTCCCAATGTGCATAACTTTGTACTTACCAACATTGAATTTCCTCTGCCACTTTTTTGCCCAATCAACCAGTTTTGTGAGATCTTTTAGTAACTCTTTGCAGTCTGCTTTGGACGTAACTATCTTGAATAATTGTGTATCATCTGCAAAACTGGCCATCTCTGTGTTTACCCTCTTTTCCAAATTATTATGAATATGTTGAACAGCACTGGTCCCAGCAGAGGCAACTCATAACTGTCCATAGTGTGTGGGGGGGGTGGGGCACAATGTAAAGGTGGGTCATGTGACCACCCCACATCACCTCAGCTGCCCACCCATCCAGCCTTTATATGCTCCCCTCCTTGCTGCTCCCTCCCACAGCTCCCCTTCTATCTGTCCTCTCCCTGCTTTCCCCCCTCAGACTCTCACCCAGCCCCAATGCTCCCTGGTGGGGCACTTACCACTCCCAGTGCTATGCGAAGTACCAGTCTCTGGTGGGAGCACTTATCACAGCTGCATCCTTCCTTCTCCACTGCCTTTGGCCAGGCTGACACCCTAGGAAAGCCCAAGACCCTCCTGCACAGGGTGCTGCTCAGGAGGAGCAGAGCCCTGTGTGTGCCAAAGCCCCATGCAGTGCTGGCGTAGGGGAGCCTTTCCACCCCTTAGCTAGACTCTGGAGTTGGGGAAGCAATTTCCAGCCTGTTCCCATCCCAAACCTGCAGGCTCCACACCAACCTCCAGGTAGGGGCTTAGCACCCGCTTTGCTCCCACACCTGCCACTCCGGGAAAGCTGAGCTGTTCCATCCTCCAAGCACCCTCCTCTGCTGAGCCACCTCTGGCCAGGCTCCATGGCCACCGAAGCCCTTTCAATCAAGTTCCTGTGGCCCTGATTAATGTTGCCTTAATCTCTTCTTGCTTGCTTTGCAGCCAAGGGACAGAATGTGGCTGGGTTTTATCGGTGGCCAGCAGCAGGCTGGAGGTGTTAGCTGTCTTTCTGTGCAGTGCCGGTAGGAAGGGACAGAAGCTGCTTCCAGCCATGATGGGAGTGGGAGGAGGAAGGGTGACCTCTGCAAAGACACGAGCCTGGTCATCCCTTTTCCCCTCTTTCCCCCTGTGGCTGGAAGAAGCTCCATCCCTTCCCTCCTTCACAGTGTGGAAAGACGGCTACTGGCCATGTTCTGGTGTGAACCCTAGCAGAAATCTGGGGGGCATGTGACCCTGAGTGCCTCCATGCATTGCCTCTGGCTCCCAGTACAGACTCCTAGGGGATCCCGCTATTTACCTCTCTCCACTGTGAACATTGACCATTTTATTCCTACCCTTTGTTTCCTGTCTTTTAACCAGTTTCTGATCCATGAGAGGACCTTCTCTCTTACCGCATGACAACTTACTTTGCTTAAGAGCCCTTGGTAAAGGACCTCGCAAAGATTTTCTGAAAGTCCATGTACACTATATCAACTTGTCCACATGCTTGTTGATGCCCTCAAAGAATTCTAGCGGCTTAGTGAGGCATGATTTCCCTCTACAAAAATCCTGTTGTCTCTTCATCAAATCGTGTTAATCTAGTTGTCTGACAATTCTGTTCCTTTCTATAGTTTCAATCAATTTCCCTGATACTGAAGTTAGGCTTCCTAGTCCTCTTGATCCCTTTTTTAAAACATTGGTTTACATTATCCAGCCTCCAGTCATCTGGCATAGAGGCTTATTTAAGTGATAGTTTACATACCACATTAGTAGTTCTGCAATTTCATATTTGAGTTCCTTCAGAACTCCTGAGTGAATACCATATGATCCTGGTGACGTATTACTGTTTAATTTATCAGTTTGTTCCAAAATCTCCTCTGTTGACACCTCAACTGGGACAGTTCCTCAGATTTGTCACCTAAAAAATATTTTGGGTGTGGGAATCTCCTCACACCCTCTGCAGGGAAGACCAATGTAAAGAAATAATGTAGTGTCTCCCTAGTGGCTTTGTCTTCCTCAAGTGCTCCTTGTGCACCTTGATCGTCCAGTGGTCCTACTGATTGCTTAGAAGGCTTTCTGCTTCTGATGTACTTAAAGAATTTTTTGCTGTTAGTTTTTGTGCCTTCTCCTAGTTGCTCTTCAAATTCTTTTTTTGCCTGTCTAATTACACTTGCTTCAGTTTATGCTTTTATTTTCCTCTGTAGTATTTGACTTGCAGTTTTTAAAGGATGACTTTTTGCTTCTAACCACCTCTTTTATTCTGTTATTTAGCCCTGGTGGCATTTTTTGGTTCTCCTCCTATTTTTTATTTTGGGTATACTTTTAATTTGAGCCTCTATTGTGGTGTTTTTAAAAAGTTTCCATGCAGCTTGCAGGCATTTCACTCTTATGACTGTTCTTTTTCATTTCCATTTAACCAGTTTCTTCGTTTTTGTGTAGCTCCCCTTTTTTAAGTATAATGCTCCCATGGTGGACTTCTCTGTTATCCCCTTGCAGGATGTTAAAAGTAGCTACATTATGTATTGCTATTACCAAGCAGTTCAGCTATACTCACCTCTTGGACTAGATCCTATGTACCACTTAGGACTAATTCAATAGTTGCCTCTCCTTTTGTGGATTCCAGGACTAGCTACTCCAAGAAGCAGTCATTAATGGCATGTAGAAATTTTATCTCTGCACCCTGTACTAAGGTGACATGAACCCAGTCCATGTGGGGACACATTAAATCCCCCATTATTGATTTTTCTATTTTTGTAGCCTATCTAATATCTCTGAGCATTTCATAATCACTGTTGTCATCCTAGTCAGGTGGTCAGTAGTATATTCCTACTGCTATACTCATCATTCAGACATTGAATTTCTAACCATAGAGAGTCTATGGTACAGTTTGATTAACTGAAGCTTTTTACTACATTTGTCTCTATGATTTCTTTCACATATAGTGCTAATCCCCTACCCATGACCCACTCTTTCATTCTTATATATTTTGTATCCTGGTATTATGTTCCCATTATCATTATTTTACCAAGTTTCTGTGATGCCTATTATAGCAATATCTGCCTATTATATCAATATCCTCCTTTAATACCAGGTACTCAAGTTCAGCCATGCATTTCTTGCATTTCTATACTGGTTTTGCTGTGTACCTTCATGTGTAGGGCCCGACCATACTCATGGTCCACTTTGGTCAGTTTCATGGTCATAGTCTTTTTTTAAATTGTTAATTTCATGATTTCAGCTATCTGAAATTTCACAGTGTTCTAATTGTAGGGATCCTGACCCAAAAAAGTAGTTGGGGGAGGGGGATGCCAGTAGGTTATAGTGTGTGTGTGGGGGGGTGGTACTGCTACCTTTACTTCTGCACTGCTGCCAGTGGTGGTGCTGCCTTCAGAGTTGGGTGGCTGGAGAGTGGAGGCTGCTGGCTGGGAGCCCAGCGCTGAAGGCAGAGCCTCTGCCAACATAAGTGCAGAAGTAAATATAGCATGGTATGATATTGCCACCCTTACTTCTGCACTGCTGCCTGCACCGCTGCGTCCTCAGTCAGCAGCTGCCACTCTCTGGATGTTCAGCTCTGAAGGCAGCAGTGCAGAAGTCAGGGTGGCATGGTATGGTATTGCCACCCTTAATTCTGTGCTGCTGCTGGCGGAGCGCTGTCTTCAGAGCTGAGCACTCAGCCAAGAGTGATTGCTCTCCAGCCACGGAGCTCTGAAAGCAATGCAGAAGTAAGGGTGGCAATACTGCAACCCCCCTCCAATAACATTGTGGTCCCCCTGCAACTCCCTTTTGGGACAAGACCCCCAATTTGAGAAATGCTGGTCTCCCCTGTGAAATCTGTATAGTAGGGTGAAAGCACACAAGACCATATTTCATGGGAGCGGACCATATTTCATGGTCTGTGACATGTTTTTCATGGCTGTGAATTTGGTAGCGCCCTATTTGTGTGATGTAATTGAATGGGACTCTTTCATTTGACTGTTTCTCTTCCTGTCCATATGTTATTGAACTTCTATCCTCTCCTCATTTCTAGGATATAGAAAATACCCATTAATAGATCCTCTCATATGGGATGTCTTTGTCTTACCTATGAGCTTAAATTTAGCCTTCAGGACCTCTCCTATCTTCCCCAATGTTCTTGATACCTACACATACCATGACTACCAGCTCTTCCCAGAACTGCATATAAGTCTGTCTAGATGTCTGAGAGATCTGTAACCGTCGCACCTAGCAGGCAATTTACCATGAAGTACACCCTGTCATCAAACTCACTATATATTTCTAATAATCAAATCTGCCATAACTATTATTGTCTCCTTCTAATAACTGGCATCTTCTCCACTAGAGGAGTATCCTTAGGGCGAGAGGATAACATGACATCATCTGGAAGGAAGGTCCGAACTACGGGATCATTCTCCACTCCAGTTTGATATTCTTCTTCCCAGAGACTTCCATTCTCCTCAACAGCACAGAGGATGTCAGAATGAGGGTGGAGTCTCTATTATGTCCTAGAAAGTCTTGTCTATGTACTTTTCTGTCTCCCTTAGCTCCTCCACTTCAGCCACTCTGGCTACAAGAGCACTTGCTTGGTCTTTGAGGGCCATGAGCTGCTTGCACCAAAAGCACACATATGCTAACTGCCCACAAGGCTACTCCACTCTGCTGCTGAACTTCTGCTTGAATTGATTTTGCACTTGCAGCTGTTTGGGCGATGAGTGTTGAGTTTTTGTTGTTGTTTTTGCAGGGGAGGGTTGTTTCTGACCCTGAGTTCAGAGAATGTTAGGTATGTCTGGCTCACTCGCTCCCTCTCAAATCTCTTGCAGAAATCCCCTGTTTGCTAGCTCCTCTGGTTGCTTTGGAGCTGGCTTTTTAGACCCCTGTTCTTCCTGAGTAACCCCACACCCTGGTTAAGGTCTCCTAAAGGGATTAGGGATCAAAGCCCTCATAAAAAGCTCTCAGCCTTGCCTAGCAGGCTGCTTGGCTCAGCACATGGCCCCCGCAAGCAGATCACACTATAAATCTCAGTCAAGCGGACACACAGCAAGCACACAACAAACAAACTAACTTACAGACAACAAACTCACTCCCAAGGGTCGCATAGTCACTCCTTCACCTCGAGGACTCCCTTGCAAAACTACCCTGTTTGCTGCTCTTGTTGTCTAGCTTATTTTGTAGAATCATTAAGCTCACCAGGGAAAGGTGTTAGACTATATAAGGGCATGTTCAATACTTACATTTTTTAGCAGATGTTTGTACTTGCAAAGTGCAGGCCCTAGTTTGTGTACATGTAATGTTGCGTTTGTTGAAGTGGAAGCCAGATTAGGGCCCATACCTGCTTATGTAGCTCTTCCGTCTTTAAGAAATGCTTCCTTTTGAGGTATTGCATCTTATAGCACCAAGCAAATGTCCCCAGAGTTACAGGAACTGCTGAGTGTTCAGTGGAGAGTTTTCAACTATAGAACAACTTGCCAGAGAAGATCAGAAAGACAGTTTTCAGAGCACATGGTAAAATTCACCTTCCTGCAGAAAGCATCTTTTAGTTAAATAAGAGGAAGAAGTTAAAAAATAAAAATGAGTGCACTTAATCTTAGGGGAAGTGAAGATCACAATCTCCCATGATGGAAGGGCCTGCTTGAAGACAGCTACAGAGGGACTCCTGGTGGATATCCTTAGGGAGTGAATTCCATATGTGTGGTCCCAAAGTGAGAAGGTCTGTCTCCTGGCTCAGTTCAAATGGAACCTCAGACTAGAGAATAAAAACAGCACAAAAGGCTTAAATTGGCTTGAAGAGACAGTCTTTGAAGTATGACCGGTCCAATTGCCCTAGTACCACAGCTCCATGTAAAGGGGTGTGTGGATTTTGATCCTGAATGACCTTGTTGCATTTAGAGATTCAGGTCTGGCCCTGGACATTCTAAAGTGTCACATTTGGAATTTGGGAGTTAGTGCTATATATATTTCTAGTTGACTTTAAACCTGAAAATACTTACTTTGAAAGGTAAATTTGCATTTTGGGATCAGTGATCTCCTTACTCCTTAACTGTTTTTCTTTAACTCTGTTACTCCAGCACATCCAATCCAAATAAAATATAGTCTACCAAGTTACTGTATCCTATTCTCTCTAAGCAGGCATTCAGGAATATTTTCGAATAGGAGATTGAGCAATATCACAGCTCTTAATTATGTTGCGAAATTATACCAAATTCATCTAAGAATAAACCAAGCGTTGGAGTAAAAGAGGTGTGAAATAGTCATAAACACTTCTAATTCTAATTCATTTTTCTCTTTACTACAAACATTGTTTGCAAAAAAATAAAATAAAAACAACTACCACCTCCACCACCATTCTTTTTTGCACAATTATTGGGTTATTCTAGGAGCTTTAATATCATTATTTGAAAAGAAAAAAAAATCTTCTTTATAAACATGAATGAGGGTGAGAATGTAAGTTGGTTTTCTAAAACTACAAGATTCTCAAGATTACATGCTGTTAGGCTGTTAAGGCAGATACATATACCTTAGTAATTGGCCTATTCTGTTCTACATAGGCTTAGGAATGAGTGGTCTGCTACCAGGTGCACCCTCGTGGCTTGGGGTCACACTACAGGCAGCCTGCCTCAGTTTCCCCATCTTCTTGGAGTCTGGGTTTATTCACATGCAATAAGCTTAAAAATAAAAATAAAAATCCATCCATTGTACCTTTTCAGGTCACATCCAGGCCTTTCTTGCCTGTAGTTTCAGTTCCAAAGCCAAGAACTTTCTGCTGGGGCCTATTTATTTTGAAAAGTCTCTAATATCCCTGAGCATCCCCTTCACTGTAACCACCTGCTACACTTTATAGGAAATCATCAGTTCCATACCCAGGGGAGCAGTAATTGAGTGATCAGTAAGCAGCATTTGCAGGCTCCAGACCCTCTAGCCATAAAGGGGCAAGTCACTGTTACAAGATACTTACGCTGAATTCATGACCTTAGTATCTGAGCTCCCCTCAGAAAATTCTGTCTCCCTGTAACAAGGCATTCGCTAGCCCTTGCAACAAATCAGCCAGAGACCTCTTCTGAGTGCAATCACCAGTGCTTTTTATTTTCAGTGCCAGCTCCAACCACCTTCTATTTACAGTCTGCTCCAAACCAGGAACCTGAGGGACAGCCAGCTTTTCCAGCCAGCAGGGATGCATAGCCTTTGGCTCCTCCCTTTTCTTTCTCTTCCCCCCCACCCTTCATTCCCTTCTTAACTGGAGCTGGGCCAACAGATACCTGGCTCATGACCTCCTGGCCAGCACCCTCTTACACTCCCACACAGATGAACTTTACCCTGAACTGTTTACTGAACTGCCTAATATGGACTTAAGCCCAGAATTTCTAAAAATATTTAGTTGCCTAAACAACAAGGAGTCCTTGTGGCACCTTAGAGACTAACCAGAAGGGTACTCAGAAGTCACCTACTACTGGACAGGCCAAACAAAGAAAGTAACAGAACGCCATTAGCCATCACCTACAGCCCCCAGCTAAAATCTCTCCAGCGCATCATCAAGGATCTACAACCTATCCTGAAAGATGATCCCTCATTCTCACAGACCTTGGGAGACAGGCCAGTCCTCACTTACAGACAGACCCTACAACCTGAAGCAAATACTCACCAGTAACTACACACCACACTACAGAAACACTAACCCAGGAACCAACCCCTGAAACAAACCCCATTGCCAACTCTGTCTGCATATCTATTCAAGGTACACCATCACAGGACCTAACCACATCAGACATACCATCACCTGCACATCTACCAATGTGATATATGTCATCAAGTGCCAGCAATGCCCCTCTGCCATGTACATTGACCAAACCAGACCATCTCTATGCAAAAGAATAAATGGACACAAATCAGACATCAAGAATTGTAATATTCAAAAAACCAGTAGGATAACATTTCAATCTCCCTGGACACTCAATAACAGACTTCAAAGTGACCATTCTTAAAAAACAAACAAAAAAACAAACAAAAAAAACCCTTCAATAACAGACTTCAGTGAGAAACTGCTGAACTGGAATTAATTTGCAAGCTTGATACCATCAAATTAGGCCTGAATAAAGACTGGGAGGGCTGGGTCACTGCAAAAATTAATTTTCCCTCTGTTGATATTTACTCCTTATTGTCAACTGTTGAGAATGGGCCACATCCACCCTAACTGAATTGGCCTCATTAGCACTGACCTCGCACTTCGTAAGGCAACTCCCATCTTTTCATGTACTGGGTATACATGTCTTCCTACTTTTTTTTTCACTCCAGGCATCTGAGGAAGTGGGTTATAGCGCACGAAAGCTTATGCCCAAATAAATGTGTTAGTTTTTAAAGTGCCACAAGGACTCCTTGTTTTTGCTGATACAGACTAACAGGGCTACCACTCTGAAACTAGTTTCGCAAAGACTCCCATAGGGAATTAGTCATTTAAGCTTGGTCTACACTACAGAGTTAGGTTGATGTAAGACAGCTTGTATCAACCATCTAAACTACAGCAACCCTCTAAAATACAGCCTTGCTTTTGTCGGTGCAAATGCCCTACTACACCAACATCATAACTCCACCTCCACCAGAGGCGCAGGGCTTATGTCGGTGTAGTGGTGTAGTTAGGGCAACGTGTCTACACTGCATTACTTACATCAGCTGCTGGCTAAAATTCTTGTTAATTTCACAGTTCTATGGTGGAGCCATGAATTGACAAGAAAAAACTGGTAGATTCTCTGCTATGAACCCGGGCCTTGCTCATGGCTTGGGCTGTCACCCCAGGGCAGGTGGAGGGCTCCAACTAGGGCTGTATGTCAGACCTCCATACCTGATCTGCCAAAATATCACCTTACAATACTATATATGGCATCACAGAGATCCAAGTCAAGATTCCCTAATACTGTGGTTGTATACTACTGTAAATGGAATCTGGAGAGTAAAGCAAGATGTTTGCTTTTCAATTTTGATCACAGAAGGTTGACATTAAAAGGTATATTTTAATTTATTCTAGCTTGAACAAATTCTAGCTCATATTACATATAGAATTATTCTGAAAGGCTTGTTGAAGTCTTACTGTGAATCAAATTCAGCCTCAGCATTTTATAAAAGTACACTCTGACTTTTGATTTGCCTCAAGGCACTTCTGTTCTATCTGCCATGTAAAATCAGTTGCTGCTAATTCCTTGATTTGTACTACAGAGGCACCACTTTGGATGATTAAAAATCTTTTATGTTGTAGTAGTTACTGTTTTTCATTACACAGTGTGTTAAAGGAAAGTTGAGTTTGTCTTTGTTAGGGATGTAGAGGACCTGCAGGGGCATTCCAGGAAACCTTTAGATTTTTTTTTGAGAGGGGGAATTTGTGTCTTTAATTATGCAGAAAAAAGTTTTTGAACATTTTTTTTGTAAACATTTTCTAGGGAGCACTTTTGAATTTGTTAAAATATTTCTTTAATCAACAGATTTAATAAAAGAACAAACTTATTTAAAATGAATGTACAAAAATGATGGTTTCAAAGAAGGGTTAGGATTTGTACCCGAGTATACAGATTCCGAGGTTTACACAGAAGTTCAAGAATGAAATTACACTGCTCTACAGCCAAAATGCTTCTGAAATAAACGTAGTCAAACTTCACTAATTCTGGGTCACTGACAATGAAAATGATGCTTAAAATTGTTGATTGGCTCTAGTCTAGCTGTTGGGCTCCAGACTACAGCAGTGGAATCTCCTGGCAGGTGATGTTAGGGTTTCCATGTTCCATGACCGTCAAAAGGATCTTGTCCCATTCTTCTTCATGGAAGGTGATCTTGTAGCCTGCAACAACATCGATGGTGTGATGGCAGCCCTCAACATCGTTCACGATCCAGATGAGTGGAGACTGTTCATTGATTCATCGAAGACGAGTCTTAAAGCTGTTTTGCTGCATAATGGCAATGTTTTGCCATCAATTCCAGTTGGTCATGCAGTCCATATGAAGGAAACCTATGACAACATGAAACAACTTTTGAGGTGCATAAACTATGACCAACATCAGTGGCAGCTTTGTGGCGATTTGAAGGTTGTTGCTCTTTTGCTTGGTCTGCAGACTGGATACACAAAGTACTGCTGTTTTCTCTGCGAATGGGATAGTCGTGCAAGAGATTCCCACTACATCAAGAAAGATTGGCCACTCCGACAGTCATTGGAGCCTGGGAGGAAAAGTGTTCAGCATCCACCACTTGTTGAATCAAGGAAGATTTTGTTACCACCCTTACACATCAAGCTGGGTCTGATGAAGAACTTTGTCAAGGCCATTGACAAAACACAAGCAGCTTTCAAGTACCTCCGTGGAAAATTTCCAAGGTTAAGTGAAGCTAAGATAAAGGAAGGTGTCTTTGTTGGTCCTCAGATTCGTGAACTTCTTCGAGATGATGCATTTGACCATGCATTGCGTGGCAAGGAAAAGACGGCATGGAAAGCCTTCCAGTTAGTGGCAATAAATTTTCTCGGAAACAAGAAGGCAGACAACTACAGGTTGTTGGTGGAAAACCTCCTCAAGGCATACAAAAGCCTTGGTTGCAACATGTCACTAAAGATACATTTTTTGCACTCTCATCTAGATTGTTTTCCACCGAACAGTGGAGCAGTGAGCGACGAGCACGGCGAGCGATTTCACCAGGACGTTGCAACAATGGAGAAATGCTGTCAGGGCAAATGGAGCCCATCAGTGCTTGCAGACTATTATCGGACAGAGATATTGACAAGAGATGCTCTATTTAATGAATACAAGAGACAAGCCAAGAAGCGCCGAGTAGACACTGAATAGGAGTAAACTATGTACATAACAGTTTTTTGCCTTTTGTTTCATAATAAATTTTATTTATATAACCCTTTTGCTGATTTTTAAAGTGTTACATAAACAGGACAGGTGAAATAGTATCATGTAAAGCAACCATAAACACATGAAATACCTAGGTTTACAATTTATGATTAAAACTCTACTGTCTACAATATACATAGACATAAAATTTAAAAACTTAAATATCTTAGAAACAGTAGCCAATCAGTTGTTTTAATTGTCATATTTGAATTTAGCACATCAAAATACATAATAAATAGCACATTTTATCTCTGAAGCAGATGACTTCTCAAAAATTGTAGACCAGTGTTATCAGGAGTGAGATTCTAGCTTGAGCATATTTAAGATATAGCACTGGCTTTGCATTCCAGAGGGAGAAGGGAGCTAAATTGACTTAAAACCATATTTGTCCCTTCCAATTCTGGGCTACTCTGGGCTTCCCCCTCTGGAGGTCTGTGTAAATTACAACAGGCACCATCGTTTGCCCTATATGCTGCAATACTGCCTGGGTTTTCCACCTGCACTTCTCATCCACAGCCCAGCCTCACCCCCTTGAAAAGCGGTCATCAGAAAACTGGTTTATCACTGTTTTCCACATCGGGAAACCAGGGTGCTCAGAACTCTTTTATGCTACTTTATGCTTAACTTCTTCAGTGTGGTGGTCTTTCTCTGACCTATACACTTTATCCTCTTCTAGCTTGAAATGAAACTGCTTCTTCTGGAACTGCTGTTCACCATATTCCCATTAATCCAGGGGAGCCGTCTGGAGGCTTGGCTTAGTAAAGTTGCTTCTCCACTCCTCCACAGAGTAAACTCTATCAGAAAATATGTTGGTTTCTGTCGGCTCACTTAGTCCTTCCTGCCATTTAACCTTCTTGGGGGAAGTTCAGCTAGATGGGGTTGCCATTTGTGGATGCTGATGTTCCTTCCCCAGGTCCTCCTCCTCATCTAATCCTGCTGAGGCCTGAGGCCTAACCCCCCCTCCACCCAATGCTCCTGATTCTCAGATTCTCTCTTCCATGCCCCCCCACTTTCTTGTACTTATTAAGTCCAAAAAGTCTCCAATGCCATCACTTATTACAGAGTTGGTGAGTTTCACAGCTATTCCCACACAGAGTTCCTCATCGTGGTCCTGCACCTTAAGCTCTTCATGGGATAGGGGCACACAACCCTGTGGATGCACTGAAAATAGATGATGACTGTGGGGTCTGTTTCGGGTCCCATCAAATTTGACCTCACCAGAGTTTGGCTGCAAATTGAGTCTATCAAAACTTGTGCTTTCTCGCTGTTGACTTGTACAGGAACCAGTAATTTCTTTCTCCCCTTTTTTGTGAGCCCTGGAATCAACCACCCATACTTGTCCATAAGCACATTCCATGTATAGACAATCTTGGTAGAAATGGTCTGGTTGCCCACATGAGAAGAAAGCCCCTGCCACTGGGGTGGGAGTCCCTGCTTAGTCTCCCACATGCACTGTTGGCTTCGGGGGAGGCTCCTCCTAAGGTCAGCTGCACTTTCTAGGCCCGGGTCTAGGCATGTCCAGCTCTCAGTCCACCTGCTACCTGGCCTTCATTCTGTGTCCTGCTCCCCAGCTGTTGTCTCCAGTCTACTACTCCAGTTTGCACATAGCCTCTGGCTCTTTGCCCAGCCTGGCTTCCTCTGAACTCAAAGTGTTACTTCCTTTCTGAGCTGTCTAGGGATTACAGAGCCCTGTAATGGCAGGATGTTGAGCTGGGTAGAAAAGTGCCCTCAAGTGGCTAGTTTCTTTCTCTCCAACTCCAATGTGAAGGAAGGAAGATATCCCATAATCAGCCAAAAGACTAATTATTGTATTTTATACAAAGTATGTACAGTATCAGATCTTTAGCTGATATAATTTGGACTGTTTACATCAGATGAAAACTGAACTATTGAACAAGTAAATGTCCTTGGAGGAGAAACTGAAATCACACTTTCCTGATTCTCCAATATTTGAAATGGTTAAGTCATAATCTATATTTTCTATAGGACTGAAAATATTGCACGTGACAATGAACATTATTAGGAGGCTGAAGGAAGCAGTTTAAAAAGTAAGTAAATACATATAGTTTTTCAAATGTTGCATTATGTTAATTTTTTTTGGGTGTCTAAAGACAAAGGTTCAGTAGGCTTTAGATGAAAAAGCTTTTCTGAACTCTTTCCCTCTGCTCAAATACTGGTCAAGACACTAACAGTCAGTCATTTTTTGTTAAAAAAATTAACTGGAAGTTTTCCATCTATGTGATTTTTCAAGAATAAAAGTTAAAGTTTCAAGGTTGAAACTTCAGTGATCTTTACTGTCACAACCACAATAAGTGAAGTAAAAGGGAAAAGAAACAGTCATCAGATGCCCAACTGTAATGTAAAACTCTGGCTGAAATTAAATGTCCTGTAAAGTCTTTTTATCTTTCCTTCAGCATCTAGTTCCTTCATCACTGTAGTTGTTGAAATCAAAGATCCTGGGCGAGCCATGGAGAATGACAGCAGCAGCAGCTAATTATCTGATCAGATTCTTTACCATGTCTTGACCAAGTGTTAACCTCCAGGCTCACTGCCTTCAACCTCTATAAAGTGATTTGCATTTTCCCGTTCATGAGTCACAGCAATGTTAATGAGTTAATTTCAATTGGTGTGTAAAGTACTTTATTGGAAAATATGCTGTTCAACTCAGGACACTGGTTTTCCAGTGCTCACCAACTCTTCCCTCCCAAAAAAACACCTTAAAATAAATGTATTTGGTCTACTGAATGTTAGTGAATGTTGTATAACTCATGTAAAATTTCTATAGTGTGATTACTCCAGACTGAAATCCTTGAGAATTAGACCATTTCATAACAAATAGGAACCAGCTGTAAGATTTTTCCTCATAGCATTAGATAATCCTGTCTCCTGACCTTGAAGCTGCAAAAGCAAAACCTAAATAATTCTATATACTCTAAAAATAAAGAATTTCATGCTTAAACAGTATTGTATAATTTGAAAGATCCAAACTCAATACTGTTCAGCATTAGGCTCATTGTACATGTTATTGTAACGCCGACAGACCCCAGTCATCGGCGGGCAGGCCTGAACCTGGGATCTCTGGAGCTTAGTGCATGAACCTCTACCACATGAGCTAAAAGCCAAATGGGTGTTAGTTAAGACTGTAGAGCAGACTCATTTGATCTCTCTCTTTAAGTGGTTTCAGTGCCACTAGATGGGAAAGAACACACACCCAGAAGATGTATGGGTTACATTATCTCTCACCAATGTAAATCAGGAGACACTACAGTGGAGTCAATAGTGTTATACAGGTGTAAAAGACAGAATCGGGTCTGGACTGGTTCTAATCTGCAGCAGCTGTTTATGCCCGTTATGCTAACTCAGCAGCAATATTGGTCAGACCCAGAAATCCACAGAGAGAACTTTGCAACTCTATGCTTGCATACAGATCCATGTTAAGGAAGATCTTCCAAGCTAGCTGATCTGTGTCTGGCAAATCTATGGGAGTGGGGCAAAGATATATTTAAGCCACCTTATGCTCCTCCAATCCTGGACATTTACAACCCCTTCCCCCTGTGAATGCCTGTTGTAGGAACTGTTACCACAGTCCTATTCCTATGCCACTAGAGCCATAGTTCTCAAAGTGAGCATCTCTAAGTTAGGGGGAAAATGACCGCACCGCCTCATAGCTAAACAATAGAACAAACTGAAAACTCTGTATGTTGCAAAAATGAATAAAAATAGAAGGGATTTGATCAATATAAATCAGTATGAGTTTCAAAAGTATTACATTTATGTTCAAAAACAGTACTAATGGAAGCAGCTAAAATAAAACTTCGCAAACATTTTAGGAAACATGACACCAAACAATGATATATTGATTCATTATAATATCCATCCGTTCTACCTTATCAGTGGGAGGGGTGATTTTGTTTCCTCGCTGCACAAAATAGTGGCATTTGAGGTTATAGTATAGAAAGGAAGAGACAAAAGGACATGGAGATTACAGTGGTTGAGAAGCTGGATATGAGTCAACAGTGTGCCCTTGTTGCCAAGAAGGCTAATGGTATATTGGGCTGCACGAGTAGAAGCTTTGCCAGCAGATTGAAGGAAGTGATTATTCCCCTCTATTCGGCACTGGTGAGGCCACATCTGGAATATTGTATCCCATTTTGGTCCCCCCACTACAGAAGGGATGTGGACAAATTGGAGAGAGTCAAACAGAGGGCAAAGAAAATGATCAGGTGGCTAGTGGCAGATGACAGAACAAGGAGTAATAGCCTCAAGTTGCAGTGAGGGAGGTCTAGGTTGGATATTAGGAAACACTATCTCACTAGGAAGGTGGTGGAGCACTGGAATGGGCTATCTAGGGAGGTGGTGGAATCTCCATCCATAGAAGTTTTTAAGGATCAGCTTAACAAAACCCTGGCTGGGATGATTTAGTTGGGGTTGGTCCTACTTTGAGCAAAGAGTTGGACTAGATGACCTCCTGAGGTCTCTTCCAACCCTAATCTTCTATGATTCTATAATTCTATGATCTTTAACAGAAAGCCAGGAGTGATATTTGGTTCTAATTGCGATTAATGCTGAGAAATCTGACTCGCACAGGTAGGTGGATGAAAAAGGAATGATGGCTTTAAGAGCCTGGTGTGTTAACTCACAAAACATAGATCCTATAGATAATCAAAAGTCTTTGACTGGCATTTGTGAAATAAATTTTGTGCAACTGTTCCTTGTCACTGACAGGGCCAATAAGGCTTTCCTCTCTTTTTGAAGATGACAAATGTGTGGGGTTTGATTTAAAGCTGTATGTGTTCCTGATTCACTGATTCCATTTGTGTTTGCCCACTTCAGGAAAGTATTCATGAAACTCCTCCTGCAGACCCCATAAGTGCTGAACAATTACGTCCTGGATAGTGTCAACTGACAGATCACTGCCCTGGTTGCACAATGTCCTTCAGTGTTGAAAACATGCAAACAGATCCCTGCTGCACATGGGAAGACCACAGTTCAGGTTTGTTAATGAATATCTGGCCATTAGCAATGAAAGCATTTGCATCTCATCCCTGAAGTGACATATTCAGAGAATTCAATCACTGGAATATGCCAGCCAGATATGAAACAAGGATATCCAATGAGTGTCACTGAAATGCTGTACGAGAGGAAAGTTATTATCGGCAAGAAAAATATGGATTTCCTCATGCAGTTCACATATTCTTGTCAGCACTTTGCCCCTGGATAGCCACCAAACTTCTGCCAGTGGGCCAGCTTACCTCTATTATATTCTGCTTTATTATATTCAGTTGTAATCCAAGGAACCTACAGGCTTGTAGCCTATAAGACATTGGCTCGAGCAGTTAGCATGAGACTTGAGGCCTACAAACTTTGGCATAGATAAACTTAGGTAATTCATAAGTTTTGGGGAACAGGAAGTAGAGTATAGGAGGGAATTTTGTCCATAATTACATCAGCCAACCATAGAACATGAACTGACACCAGCTTCTGGAAGGTTGTGGATGAAACCCCTAACCACAAGAGTGCCATGGCACAGATTGATGTGTATGATAATGAGGTGAAATCATAAATACACTACTCTATAGAAGAAGGGCACTTTAACTTTGGTAAGGGTAGGAAATACAAATAAGGAAGAGAGGAGAAACTCGTATTGAATATGCATTAGACATCAGCATAACATATTATAAAAGTGGCATCCCAGCCTGGGGGAGAGAGATGTAGCCCTTGTGAGAAGCCAGGATGATGGCCACTGATGAAAATGAGGAAGGTAATGGTGATGAGGAAGATGATGGCTAATATTTCAGGTTGTTCCGCAAGGGTTAGTGTGAGTATGGATGTTCAGATATATTTTCTGTATTATCTCTAGCTACCTTACCGAGTTAGAGTGTGTGTGACTTTGCTAAATGCATTAATAATTTATTCGTTTGTAAGTATAAAAGAGTTCCTATTGTGTTAATGTTGCACCTGTGCACATCGGGGTTCCCAACTATATAATAATTTTAATAACACTGGGTCTCATCTTGAGACAAGAACCTGTCAGCCCTTGAAGTGATAACTGGGAATTTTATTCATAATCTATAGATCAGGCGACACATGTAACAGCAACTCTATGAAGTTTGCTCCCCATCTCATTATATACAATGGCAAAAACCCTTGATTTAATGGGGGAAAGTTTAAAAAGTTTACAATTTTTACTGCAACTGAAAGGACATTGCTGAGCTCTTCTTCCATCTGCTTAGCAGCTAATGCCTATTGTGGATCATACCATAATTCCAGTTGCTGTGGGGGGCATTTCTTGTACCCTTGTCACAAGCCCACTATGCCATCCTGTCATAGGCTGTGCTCCATCGCTGCAAATTTCAAAACAACGCCCCCAGTTAAGATCTGTGTCTTGAAGAGCTTTTTAATCTATTAAATAATTTTGTCCATCAGTTGCTCGTGTTGGAAGTGGATGGCAAAACAGAAATTTCTCTTAATTCTGTTTCTGTAGCAAAACAAATGTACACCAGTAGCTGTACAGCATTTGATATATCAGTAGACTCATCTATCTGAATTGAATAATATGGGCTCTGATAAACACTTTCTAGGATCTTCTCTTTTACATCCGTGACCATCTCCACAATAGAACTTGAAAACTCTATTATTAGAAATTGGGATCATCTCTACCTGTGATGCTGCTTTCATCACCATGCACATATCCTTTGCAGCTGGAAGTAATAATTTCTCACCTATGTTGTTTTCTTACCAGCTTTGGCAACGTGCAAAGAATCCTCAGTAGCCTTCGTGTTAACAGTTCTATACACTTCAACAACGTTTTTCCCTACTGTTAACTCATTGAGCTTCCTCTGAAAATAAACTCTGTAGGTTTGGATACTAAGGTAGGGTGTCTTGTTTCAAGATGCCAGTGTAGCCTGCAGGGACATTACTGTCATTTACCAGTACTTCACTGCATACAACAGGTTGAGGCCTCCATGCATTGTTCGACTCACTCCATGTAAAGCCCAGTTTTAAATAAGCTTCATCATATTTTCAGCTTTTCATTTTGTTGGAACTTCTGCTGCTGCCCTCACATCAGCTTACGTTGTACGCTTTTCTCCCTTTGTCACAGAACGATTCATTTCTCAAGCTGTTGCTCAGTGTAGGCATATGGTGCTTTTTTTTTTTCTTCAGTATGCAGCTGAACTTTGAAACTTGGAACATCAGAAGGATGTAATTTTCATTGAGGGACAATATTTGGTAATTACATTCGCCATGCTTGGGCTCTGCACAACACTATTTAGGAAAATTTGAGCAAAATCATTTTAGTTTGAGTTTGGGCATTGTGAAATAATATACTTTTCCCACTATAAAGAATTCTAACTGCATTTTCTCTTAGACAGTGCTGTGGTAAAACTGTGAAAGCTGTGAAGCTCTCATTGAGTAGCTGCACATTTGCTTCATTTAAAACAAATATTATCCTTTAAAAATTGATGTCTGAGAATGAATACTAGAAAATTTCTGCAGGTTTGGCCGATCATAGCTCCCACTGTTCGCAGTTCACCAGTCCAGGCCAATGGGGGCTGTGGGAAGCGGTGGGGGCTGAGGGATGTGCTGGCCACTGCTTCCTGCTGCCCCCATTGGCCTGGACAGGTGAACCATGGCCAGTGGGATCCGTGATCAGCCGAACCTGTGGGCACAGCAAGTAAACAAACTGGGCCTGCCTACCACTGTGCTTACCCTGGCGAGCCACATGCCAAAGGTTGCCGTTCCCTGCCTTAATTCAACAGTGGTAACGTTATCTTTCTTCTGTGGAAACAAGACCTCAAATCCACATATAGTAACTGGATCTGTTCTGTGTTAGGATCTCCAGGGCAACAGATTCAGACTTTGCAAATCTGGGTTAATTTCTTGGCTCTTCATTCTACTAAAACCTGGGAATGTCACTTAACCTCTCCGTGGCTCAGTTCCCTGCCCAAAACATGGAGATACTAATACTTCCCTATCTCTCAGGCTTGTTGTGAAGATAAGTTCAGAAATACTTGGGAAGCACTATAACTAGGGCCCTACCAAATTCATGGCCATGAAAAACACATCACAGACCATGAAATCTGGTATCTCCCCATGAAATCTGGTCTTTTGTGTGCTTGTACCATATACTATACAACTTTTGTGGGGGAGACCAGTGTTTCTCATATTGGGGGTCCTGACCCAAAAGGGAGTTGCAGAGGGGTCACAATGTTGCTACCCTTATTTCTGCACTGCCTTCAGAGTTCAGAGGCTGGAGAGCAGTGACTGTTGGTCAGGCACCCAGCTCTGAAGGCAGCGCCCTGTCAGCAGCAGCACAGAATTAAGGGTGGCAATGTCATTCTATGCCACCCTCTCTTCTGCACTGCTGCATTCACAGCTGGGCAGTCAGAGAGTGGTGGCTGCTGGCCAAGGGCCCAGCCCTGCAGACAGCAACACAGAAGTAAGGGTGGCAATACCATACCATGCCACTCTTACTTCTGCACTGTTGCCTTCAGAGCTGGGCAGTCAGAGAGTGGTGGTTGCTGACTAAGGGCCCAGCTGTGCAGGCAGCAAAGCAGAAGGGTGGCAATCCCATCCCATCCCATTCTATCCTTACTTCAGTGCTGCTGCTGGAGGCGGCGCTGCTTTCAGCAACCATCGCTCTCCAGCTGCCCAGCTCTGAAGGCAGCACCACCGCCAGCAGCAGTGCAGAAGTAAGGGTAGCAGTACTGCAACCCCACCCCCTATAACCTTGTGACCCCAACACCTTTTCCCTACAATTACAACACTGTGAAATTTCAGATTTAAATAGCTGAAATCATGAAATTTACTATTTTAAAAATACTATGAGCACAAAATTGACCAAAATGGGCCATGAATTTGGTAGGGCCCTAACTGTAATACTCCGGTATTTTGAGTGAATGAAAATACCAGGACTGATAGACTGATTTTGTCCAGACAATTTGTGCTCGGGGCAATGATGTCACTGGAATTGGGAATTTTACTAACAGGAATTCAGAATAGGAAGAACCTGTATTGCTATGGGTAAAGGGCAGAACTAACATTTGTCTACCAATTCATCAACCCACATTTTTTACTTATATTGTTTGCTTATGGCTCAGTAACTAAGGAACAAGCAATAGCAACAATAAGTAACTGAATATTAAAGCAGGAAACACATTTCCATAGATGTCAGCCAGACACATTTAACTTTAAATCGTTCAAGTACTCTTTTGCTTCTGAACAGAGTTCTTTGTTTACAGTAAACTTTTTCTTGTTTTGCCTAACAAGGATGATCCCACTGGCATGGCTGTCAGTTGGAGACAGCAAAAGCCAGAGACCGAAATAAATCTTTTCAGGTTTCTTTTTGTGCTCCATCACTTAGTTCTGGTTTCATTAGTGTTGGTGTGTACTGTGCAACATGAGGCTAGCTATGACATTTCAGTTTTAAAAGAAGTAGAGGAAAATACAAGTTAAGATGCTTTTTCTTTTTGTTCAGAAAAATGTAGTATTTTATTTCTCTCCCAATTAATACACAAGTTATTTTTTAGTGCGTGGAGGATCACAGAACATAAGCCTAAAAGCTTGACAGCAACGAGTAGGAAGCAGGGAACAGAGCACTATTCAAAGGATCAAAGATCAAGCTTGGTAGGAGGTAGGAAGAGGATGGATTGACAATTCATTTCTCGGAGGATAAGGGTGGTGGCTTTGGGGCGTGGAGGGGCAGGTTTCCTTGTGCTTAGTCCGAACTAGGTAGGTGATGAAAATCTACTATTTGGCTTTTCACTGTTGTTAAAAATATGATGGAAGTTGATGAACAGGAAAGTTGTGGTTGATTGTTATGAAATGGCTTATCCATCTCAAGTTGCCTTGCACAATACAAACAGAGAAGTTCTAGCATCTGCAGAGATCAAAGCAGTGTTCTTCTTAAGGGAATAAACCTTAAAATGTGGACTACAGTTAAAACAGATTAAATTAAATGTTGTAGAATATTGATATGTTATGAACATAGGTGTAGTTTGACTTCTATAGTTGTGGGAGGGGGGCAGCTCCAGTCAGGCAGACGGGGCTGCGTGTGGGGGTGAGAGAGGGAAAATTCCACACCTGCCTCTGGTTTTCAGTTTTGGGAGGCTACTTCTCCCCTGCCCCACCAAACTATGCCCACGGTTATGATAAGCCTTGCTTAAATTCAGTGTTAGGACCCTCACTCTATTTCCAACTCATCTCATCACACTCTGACTCCTTATTATGACTCATACAGGATGTATGATGACTAACTCTGTTACGGGCTCTGTAATGACATTTATGAACTGCCATATATACTCCTAATGGCAAAACCTTAGCCTTGCTTCACTGGGTTCAGTCAAAATCTTAATGTTTACATTTTAAATACATAACATATACTAGCCCCTCTATCTTAAAACTTGTGGAAACAAGGAGATTGCCTCCAATTTCAGGAATGCTCCAGATAATCTGGTACATGTAATCCCTTTTAGCCAGAGGAAAAATCCCCCTTGTAGGGGATAGTGGCATGGAATGTTCTGTGGAATTGATCTGAAGCAAATTGTAATTGTTACTTACACTCTGGCAAGATGTATTCATTGCAACTTCATTAAAGTTTTCAATTTTATCTCGAAGGAAAATATTAGATGTGGCTTAAGTCAATTAAACAGATCACTGGTGTAACATGATCTTAATATTTAACAGTATCTCAAATGTCTTAAGAAGAAAGAGACTCATTGCATGTGTGGAAAGTTTCAGGATCAAGGCACAGATTTATTAATCATCATTCAATACCTTGAGACCAATTCAATTTGTCAGAACTGGATACCATTGCCATTTTCCACAGAAACTTGGGTTTTAAATCAAGGCCAACATAGCATCTAACCTTGGAGTGAAAAAGAATTTATAGTATTGCTGGAAGGGCCATGACACAAAGGGATTTAAATCTTTTGAATAATCCATTCTGATTTTTTCCCCTAGAGGTGTGAAAAGGGGACAGCTGCTACTATGTTTAACATAGTAAGTAATAAAATCACATGAACAGCAAGAATGATCCACACAGCAGAAATAATAAGTGTATTTTCACTGCTTATCTTAAATCAGGATTTTGTACTAAGAGAATCCTGTGTAGTCTTCTAACCTATTTTATATGATTTAGAGCTATTTTTATGTGACAATTTCAGCTTGCTTCTTCTATTTCTATATGAAGCGTGTTAGGGCAGCAACCATGCCTCACCAGACCAGCCCACACCAGACCAGAGTCACGTGTGTGTCTTCACACACACAAATTATTACACATTACTGCATATATTAGGGTTGTCCAACACTTCCCATTGGAAGATTCTGTTTTAGGCTGCCTATTGAACTTTACCACATTTTAACCATTTGAGATGAAATTTTCCATGCTGAGTGTCTGGCCGGGGCTGAATTATTTATTTATTTATTTATTTTGGCTTGGGGGGGAGGGGCTAGAGATGGGAGAGGAAATGGGAGGTTCGGGGAATTTCAGCCAAAATGATTTAGTCATTTCTGAGATTGAGGCTAGGGAAAATATGTTGTCTAATTCATGTTAAAGCAATTCTGATGATCTTTTGTCTTAGAAGCTCTAGGGTTGCCAGGTTCTGGAGAAAATGTTTGAAATTTGGCAAGATGCTGCTCCAAGTGTCAGGGATGTGCCTTGTGTGAAAATCTGCCCAAATTTAGCAAAGGAATAAGCCTTTGAAAAATCAGAATAGTTCAGGCACGATGTCTTAGATGTTAGCAGCTAGATTCCCTGAAGAGTCTGTGAGCATGTTTCACCCTCAGGCTGAGCACTAGACTTTCCCTGCAATTGCAGCCACCAGGGGATTTCCCTGCAGTTGCAGGCCATGTGCGATCTGTGTACCTGAACTGAGAGCAGGTCTTTACTGTTCTCCAAAAGCCCATCCTCCTGGGCCAAAGGAGGGTGGAAGAATATGCTGCCTGATTCAAATGCAGGAGGGACAAGAGCTGGCCCTGCAGGCTGATGGAGGGAGTAGATTGAGACAAAGGGTCTGAGAGAGTGGGGCTGGGAACTGGGACGGGAAGCTGGGGGATACAAAGAATCATGGACTGGGAGTTTGGGTGGGGAAGAGACTGAAATTGGCTAGGCAAGGAGACTGGGACTGGAGGCCAGGAAGATGAAAGGGGGTTAGGATGCAGTGAAGTGTGGGGAGACAGTTCAGATGAGGAGCTGTGTGGGGATAATGGGATGGCTTGGCAAGGAGACTGAGGCCAGGATGAGAAACCTGAAAAGTGGAGAATTGTACTCGGAGTCAGCAGTGGGAAAGACACAGAACTGGGACAGGGACAGGTTTGAGAGGATAGGGCAGAAGTGATCAGGGATTGGGGGAATGGATTAAAGAGTATGTGCCTGGAAAAAAATACACACACTATGTCCACATACATATGATGTGAGGAGTAGATCTTATTAGACAAGTACTGTAATCTGAGTATTTTAGATGCAAAATAGTAACTCCAAAATCCATATGTGATGACAGTTATGTGCAGAATATTAATTTATTATAAATCTTATAATTTCCCCGATTATGGAATCACAGAATGAAATTACCATCTCTGAAAACAATATAGTTACATGTGATGCAAAAAAAAGAATATATATATATTCTTTAGGTTGACCTGCAAAGCAAAAATGAAAATATATTTAAGCAGTGCAAACATTCCCCATAACCAGACTGACTGCTGGAGGCATTTAACATGTATCTAAAGCTGGTATTTTAATTTTATGTTTGTTTTTTTAACTTCAGTAAAATCCTTCTAGTTCTTCCCTATTCTCCAAAGACATCTAAAAATATTTCATACTTTGACATCAGTGGCCCTGACATCAAACACTGCAATGATACTTCTGGAGTATTATCAATGAAACCAGTGATTTCACAGTGTAAAAAAATAATTTAAAAATAAGGGCAATAGATGTTTATTCTTGTATTTAAAAGCTTCTCACGCTCTGGTTATAATAATAATGCTTAGCTCATAGAGCACTTTTTCATCAGACGATTTCAAAGCACTTCACAATCTTTTGATGTATTTATCCTCACAATGCCCCTGTGAGATAAGAAAGTGTTATTATCCCAATTTTAAAGATGGGGAACTGAGGCAGAGAGACACTTGCCCAAGCTCACACAAGAAGTTCATAGCAGAGCAGGGAATTCAGTGTCGGTCTTCCAAGTCCTAAGATAATGTCCTAGCCACCAGCCCATCTTTCCTCTCTTGCTGTTAAGGGATTCAGTACAAAAGTCTGTGCTTGACTCAGCCCTTTTTTTCTTTTAAATAAATAAGAATGATATTTTAGTTAGAATAGAAAATAAGCAAGGTTTTTATTTAAGTAAAGGTATGCTAATGTCATTGCTGACCTAAAGCGAGCAATTGCAATGTGTAGCAATAAAATGCACCCAATGAAGAACTCAAGTAAATAAAATTGGCTAGGTATATTTTAGGCAGTTTTTTTACTTTTATTTTAGTTTTTAAACATGTTTATATGGTCTCCTAGCTCAGGCAATTAAATTAATAATATAAGTAAAGAACCACTTTGCCTCCAGAGTAGAAATTCAACAATAAATAAACAAATAATCATGGCTCCTAAGTCTAATAGAAGCACTATATTTTCTTATGAAATCATTTCAGTACTAGGAGAGATAGCAAAGAAAAATTCTGCTAATGCCAAATGATAATGATAATGCTAAAATTTCACAAAAAGGGGAGCTCTAAGTACCTTCATTATGTGCCTTGTGACTATATAGCATACCTGTCAAGGATTCCTCAACCATTCCAACTCCACAAACTCTATGTTTGACAATTAAGTAGGTCTTAGGGTTGAATTCTGATATTTCCATGTGAACTGCTTAGTGGAAGCAACAGGTGTTCGGACTCCATAGAAAAGATCATTTTATTAGAATCTGAATAGAAGTAAAATTATACTGAAGTCAATAATTTTATTTGGAGACAAATGGTCAAATGCATCCCAGATCAGATGTAATTCCATTATTGTCAGTGGAATTAAATCAGATATGGTCCCTTGATTTCAAGGAAAAATTATTCATTTTATAATCTAGTTTTCCACAATGGATGGCTCAATCTAAATTTCTTTAATAGAAAAAGACCATCAGATAAGCTTTAGTAGCTGAATTACCTCACCACAAACTAAATACAATAGTGGTGATGTCCCAGTCCTTAAACACCCCAGATGCAGCCAAAGGTAGTCATTTTTTAATGTTTTAAGACCAGCATGGGACAAAACTTACAATAAATTAAGAATGTTTTGCAACACTGGCAGTACTGATCAGTCACTGATTTGTAATATTGAACTGCCTAGCAATTTAAATACATTTTGATTATATCAGAATTCCAAAATTGCTAAGATATTATACAGTACGTGATTTAATGAGTTGAAAGTGAATTAGCTATGAAGTCAAAATGAGACTTATACTAGTTCTAACAAAAACATGATGATATTAGTAGGGCTTAGTACTGAAATAAGTGTTTAGCATCAGGGAACAAAATGTACATAACTGCTGTACAAGCAGAACTCAATGTTTCTTGGAATATTTCTTTTTGTTTTTATAAATATTATTTGCGCAACTTCAAAGGAAGCAAGAACAGGTCCTCAGAGACCAAAGTCTGTATTGCTGAGTGGCTTTTTCTGATGAACTAAAGAGGCAGCTTGTAAAACAAAAAGTATTTTTCCTCATTTGGAACAATATCTTTCCCCATCTTTATTTTATTTTATTTTTTTGGTCAGGAAGGGAAAATATTTTAAATAGTTCTAATTGCTAGAGGTCTAAATATGTGGACTAACTTTTAAGTTGGCCACATTCCTGCAAAAAAAGAAATCCACTGAAAAGGATTAAGAACAATACAAATCACATTATCTGAGATACAATAATGTCTTCCAGTTGTAAAAAAGGTGGTTGAATGTAAAGGCTCTACTACTGAAGAGATGAAGGATGGTTAAAATATAACACAAACTTTGGCTACCACCAAAATTAAAAGCTTAATGAAAAATACCTGAAATCCTACAACACAGAATGTCATTCCAAATTCCAAATTCTAGTTTGGGTCCCAAAGTCCATGGTATGAGCTAGATGTGTAATTTCACTGCTTGTGTACATATACTCGTATATGCTCATGGAGCTAGCACAGGTATAAATAACCATGTAGCTGCAGTACCATTAATAGTGGCAGCAGAGGCACTGCTAAGCTACGTCAAGTACATACCCACCAGTTTCAGGCAGGCTTGTATTTGCCATGGCTCAGGCATGCTTTCGCTGCTGATACCAATGCTACCACAGCTCTACTGCCATGTGTACTGATGCAGGGCAATCACTACCCTAGCTCGTAGCATAGACATCGCCTGAAACATTAAACATGGTCAAAGCCCAAAGGTCTTTCCAGGATTTCAAAATAGTTCTAGAACAGGAAATATTGTTGATCAGTTCTATCCTAATTCTGCAACGCACCTGAGCACGTGCTTAGGTCCCTTTCAAATTCCATTATGCCAATAAAACGTAGGCCTGAGTTTAAAGTTAAGTGCATGCTTAAAGGCTTTGCTGATTCAGAGACATATACAGATCTGCTTCCCCACACCCTCCTTGAAAATGATTTGAATTTAATTCAGGGATCAGTTGTTGGCACACACTTTGAACAGGTTCAGCTCTTTGTCCTGAGGCATGCTTCACGTGAGATCCCAAGTCTCTTTCTCTCACGCTTTGTCCATGAGATAAGTTGTGGCTTCAACCCAACAGTAAAGGTCAGGAGTATGTGTCTGCTAGTGGTCTGAGCAATAATGTAATAGAATCATAGAGTCTGAAGCCAGGAGGGACCATTAGATCATCCAGTATGACCTCCCGCATATCACAGGCCACCAGTACCATCCGCTAAACCCTGTAACTGAAATGACACAGTAAATGAGACCCAAGGAGACTAGACCATTAGTGCCACAGGTAGAGAATAGCAGAGATCGCGGTGCAGCAGTACCCCACCATTAGTTTCCTGGAACACATCAGAGAAGGGAAGTTTCTGTCTGGTCACCCTAGAATGAGCAGAGATTTGGTTAATCATCCCCGCCAAAGCATGTAAGGTGCTTAAAAGATCAGCAATGCTTGAAATAGCTCTTCTGTATTATGAATGCACAAATGTTTCCTCTGGTATTCAAAGTCATTGATAGGAACACGGTGTTGGGATAATTACAGTACCTATTCACTTTAGTATTGTTTACAATAGCTGCCACGGCATCAAATCAACATAAGTTAATAAAACAGATAGATCCTTTTTAATTTTTATCAGTTTCCTGCTAAAATAGTGACTTCTCCAATGATCAAAGAATCAAATAAAAACATTATATATATAAAGGAAACAATACTTTATCTTCTAAAGTAAATATAAAGCAAATGAAGCAAAACCAAAAATATTATTTGCACAGATACTTTTGAGTGCAAGACGCAGCATTTCAAAATAAATGTATGTTATGCAGAACTGTATAGATTTATCTAGTTCTTAATGCTTGAATGAGGAGTTTACGGTGTGGGAAACTTTCCAATTTTAGTAAACGTATCCACAAGTAGATATTTTCTGAGTTTTTACTTCAAAACCAAGGAAATATTTTCAGTCTTCACTGAGCCAGAGAACCATAGTATCGAACAAAGTGTAATAAAGACGAGACATATAGAATAACCTCAATTTAAGGAAAGTGTAAGACAGTCTCTAGTGGTAATAGACACAATAACTGTATGTTACATACTGAAAGTATAGTGTGTAGCAGTGATATTACGTTTAAAGGACTTATCAGTCCCTCTTAGCCATGAAAAAAAATATTGTGGACTGTCTTCTTTACATATTAGAAAGGCACATATTATAGCATCACACAGAAATTAAACACTTACATTCCTCTGTTGCAGCATATGATTTATTGATTTTATAACTAAATTATTCAGGTCACTCATTGGTGGTAGAATTATATAGTCCCACTGCAGCAGAAACAAATATGCAATTCTAACAGAAAAGTGTCAGATATCCAAAGCTGAATTGCTTAGTGGAATGGTAAACTTCCATGCAGGTGGAAAAATCAGTACTGTCACAAATGAGAAATAACATATTATTGATAAATGTAAGGCTTGAGTCACAGCTGGGAATAATGCTTACATCTAATCAATAGTAACATTTAATTTTCAAACTCTCCACTAGTTTGTAACTCCAAAATAGACTATGAAAATAATTTTCTCATAAAGAATGTAATCCCGCTCCCCTTTCTCTCTGTCTTTCTAATCATCAAAAAAGATCACTTATATGCACTTTGAAATACTTAGGTTAACACACCTTCCCAAATTTTGGGGATGCTGTTTCATGCTGATGCTAAGGGATATACTGGTGTACAATAACATCCTGATAACATTAATGGGAATTATGCATGTAAATCCCACTGCACTGAGATGAGAATTTAGCCTTTGGCTCAAAGCATTCAGTTCCCTTCATGAACTTGCATATCTACCCAGATCAAATTCAGATAGTACTTGGAAACCTTATACAGTCTGGAATATGATATTTGCAGCTATGAACAGTGTGTAAGTTCAAAACTGCTTAAACTAGTAAAAAGATAGGGCCAAACCCCTAGAACCTTCATAAAGTACAGACTCAGCTTCAAATTTTGCAACTCAGGCTCATGTCTCATTAGCAGACCTCTCTTGGGAGTAAATGGGGCTATTGAGGGATAGTTGTATTGGTGAGCTACCCCAAAAGATCTATTTTAAAGTGGTATTTTCCAGTACAGAGTTTCCTACGAGGAGAGAGAGCATCTAATTCTAAAGCCTGGGAGGTAATGAGTTTTCTTTTCAAGGTTGTAATGGGAAAGCAGGTAATTAGACATGGCCAAAGGCTAACCCAGAGGCTGATCACAGCTAGCTGCAGGAGTGGGAGTTAAACAAAGATGGATCCACTTTGTGGCGTTCTCAGGGGAAGATGATGGCGATGGTTTGGTGCTGAAAATCCTAAATTGACTCTCCCTGGATGACTTTTGGTGGGGACATTGTTACATAGTGTAGTGGCCTGTATGAGGAGTTGAATTCCTGTTCCCCTTCAAGGTGAGTTTCCTCTGACAAAAGTGTCATAGAATTATAGAATCATAAAATATCAGGGTTGGAAGGGACCTCAGGAGGTCATCTAGTCCAATCCCCTGCTCAAAGCAGGACCAGTCCCCAGTCAGATTTCCCCTCTAGCATCAGGTCAACACAAAGGATAAGAGCCTAGGAGCTAATGAATTTACTTCTTTAGATCAAAAATTAGTAACCCACAGTTTGTGCTGGTGGCCTGAATTATAATCCAATTGGTGACCCGGCGGGTGGGTCTTTACAGAAAGCCTAAAGAGAACTTCAATATATCAGGAGAAATGCGGAATTGTAAGAAGTGGAGCAAAAAAACCAATCAAGTTGAATCCACTTACATAATTTTGAATTTGGTTTTAGATACAGCTGGCTGAAAACATTTTGAAGCACCAGTTTTCCAACAGAAAATGAAGGTTTGTTAAAATATAAATATTTTGTGGAATGGGACAATATTGATGAAATTTTTGATCAGAAAAAAGCCATAATAAATAGTTTCAAATTTCTCATTTTGTTTTGATAATTTCAAAACATTTCATATCAATAAGATAAAAAAGCTCATTTTCATTTATCATTTTGTTTTTCCTTTTATATTATATTAAAATATCAACTTTGATATTGTATGTATTTATTACATTCATAGAATCATAGCTTCATAGAAGATTAGAGTTGGAAGAGACCTCAGGAGGTCATCTAGTCCAACCCCCTGCTCAAAGAAGAACCACCCCCAACTAAATCATCGCAGCCAGGGCTTTGTCAAGCTGGGCCTTAAAAGTTTATAAGGATGGAGATTCTACCACCTCCTTAGCCAACCCATTCCAGTGCTTCACCACCCTCCTAATGAAATAGTGTTTCCTAATATCCAACCTAGACCTCCCCCACTGCAACTTGAGACCATTGCTCCTTGTTCTGTCATCTGCCATCACTGAGAACAGCCTAGCTCCATCTTCTTTGGAACCTTCCTTCAGGTAGTTGAAGGCTGCTATCAAATCCCCCCTCACTCTTCTCTTCTGCAGACTAAATAAGCCCAGTTTCCTCAGCCTCTTCTCCTAAGTCATGTGCCCCAGCCTCCTAATCATTTTTATTGCCCTCCACTGGATTTGTGCACATCCTTTCTGTAGTGGAAAAAGGCAAATATAATGCCCATCTTTTAAAAAGGGAAGAAAGAGAACCCAGGGAACTACAGTCCAGTCATCCTCACTTCACTCCCTGGCAAAATCATGGAGCAGCTCCACAAGGAATCCATTTTGAAGCACTTGGAGGAGAGGAAGGTGATCAGAAACAGTCAACATGGATTCAGCAAGGGCAAGTCATGCCTGTCCAACCTGATTGCCTACCATGATGAGATAACTGACTCTGTGGATATGGGGAAAGTGGTGGATGTGATATATCTTGACTTTAGCAAAGCTTTTGATACAGTCTCTCACAAAAAAGAACAGGAGTACTTGTGGCACCTTAGAGACAAACAAATTTATTTGAGCATAAACTTTTGTGGGCTAGAGCCCACTTCATCGGATGCAACTCCCTCAGTATTCTTGCCAGCAAGTCAAAGAAGTATGGACCAGATGAATGGACTGTAAAATGGATAGAAATCTGGCTAGATTGTCGGGCTCAATAGGTAGTGATCAAAAGCGTGATGTCTAGTTGGCAGCCAGTAACAAGTGGAGTGCCCCAGGGGTTGGTCCTGGGGTCGGTTTTGTTCAACATCTTTATTAATGATCTGGATGACTCGATGGATTGCACCCTCAGCAAATTCACAGATGACACTAAGCTGCGGGGAGAGGTAGATATGCTGGAGGGTAGGGATGGTGTCCAGAGTGCCCAAGACAAATTGGAGGATTGGGCCAAAAGAAATCTGATGAAGAAATAGTTCAACAAGGACGAGTGCAGAGTTCTGCACTTAGGACAGAAGAATCCCATGCACTGCTACAGGCTGGGGACGGACTGGATAATCAGCAGTTCTGTAGAAAAAGAGCTGGGGATTACAGTGGAAGAGAAGCTGGATATGAGTCAGCAGTGTGTTCTTGTTACCAAGAAGGCCAATGGCATATTGGGCTTTATTAGTAGGAGCATTGCCAGCAGATTGAAGGAAGTGATTATTCCCCTCTATTCGGCACTGGTGAGGCCACATCTTGAGTATTGCATCCCATTTTGGTCCCCTCACTACAGAAGGGATGTGGACATATTGGAGTGAGTCCAGTGAAGGGCAACGAAAATGATAGGTGGCTGGGGCACATGACTTACAAGGAGAGGCTGAGGGAACTGGGGGTCATTTAGTCTGCAGAAGTGAAGAGTGAGGGGGGATTTGATAGCAGCCTTCAGCTACCTTAAAGGGGATTCCAAAGAGGATGGAGCTTGGCTGTTCTCAATGGTGGCAGATGACAGAACAAGAAGCAATGGTCCCAAGTTGCAGTGGGGGAGGTCTAGGTTGGATATTAGGAAACTCTGTTTCACTAGGAGGGTGGTGAAGCACTGGAATGGCTTAGCTAGGGAGGTGGTGGAATGTCCATCCTTAGAAGTTTTTAAGGCTCAGCTTGACAAAGCCATGTGCGGGATGATTTAGTTGGTGTTGGTCCTGCTTTGAGCAGGGGATTGGACTAGATGACCTTCTGAGGGCTCTTCCAACCCTCATCTTCTATGATTCTATGACACTCGGATATTCACCCCACCAGCTTACAACACAGCACCCTTAATGTAGCACTCACCATAGCTCCTCTGGGATACAAACTCCTCTGGCGAACTCCTCTGTTTGCCTCTCCTCTATAAAATTTGATAGTATATTGAATATATAATTAATATTTTATTTAATATTATAATGCTTCAAAATGATAAAAATCAAATGTTTTGGCAGCCCCAAATCAGAATTTTTCTGATTTTTGGTTTTGCAGGAAATTGTGAATTTTTGTCTTTTTGTTCTGATTTGGAATGATTTTTTTGAAAAAATTCTTAGAATTTCCCTTGTAACAGATATTCTGACATCTGAGCTTTTCTGGTTGTAAGAGTACACATAGGTTTGTGTAGCAGTGGATCAGAATTATGACATTGACAGGGCTGTCCCCATGACCCAGGTTGCCAATCCCACTGATTCCATTTTCTCAAATAATTGATAAAATAGAATAAATGTGATAGTATGGGGAAAGGCAAAGTGGTTCTAAAGTGTTTGTATATTAACGCCAATGACTTTCTGTATGAATACTGGATAGGAAAAATACATCACAGGTAGTCTCTTACTTTAATAACTATAAGTCTTTTGCTCAAATACATCCAGTTATCCTTGAGGGAAGAGAAAACCTAAGATTTGCTATACAATACCCTAGGATTTGCTGTACAAGATCAGAAAGCCCAGAGTCATGCCTCTGGCAGTGACCAATGGTTGATGTTTCAGATGAAGAAAAGACCCAGTTAATACCTCCAGCCAAGCATTAAGTGGCACACCAAGGTGGGAGGTGGAAGGAAATGTGTTTCCTGACTTCTGCAGCAATCAGCCTGTACCCTTAAGTGCAAGACAGATACATGAGAAATGTCAGTCAACAGCTCTAAGGACTCTACATTTGTTTACTTCAGTTCTAGACTCTTTCTCCTAGAAACACACTGTTTGCTGAAGAATGAATTCAGCAGGATGTTGTCTGTTTAAAAGAGTAGGGGACTGAGAGAGGAGTATTCCTAGAGCAAAGTTTTATTCATTAAAATATTTTTTTGCCTTTCTAAAGTTCAGTGTGTTTTCCCCTAAAGTCCCTCTCCAATCAGAGAAATAGGGTGAGTGCAGAGACATACATCTATCCAATTTTGAAGAAATAGCACTTTATTTCCCCCAGAATCTAATTCAAAGTGGATAGATTAGTTTCTGTTGAATTTGTTCTATAGCTATGATTGCAGCAGAAGCTCACAAAATCTTTTAAAATGATATGTGTATCCCCAATAGTGGGAAAATGATAGACTTAAAAAGTAAAAAGTATCTGTGGAAAAAGTAGAAAAGTATCCCCGTTAATAGAAACAGACATAAAACTGACCTTAAAAAAACAATCCTTATAACAATGCAATGTTTTTTTCTTTCTCAGGTTTCTGAGAAAACTGATTCGTATCATATAAAAGAAGAGCTGAAAGCCACTTTTTTAAAGTGTGTTTTATTTCACAAAAACAGAAAAGCTATACAGCATTTCACAATACAAGTGTACAACCACAGCAAATGCATTGTTTCAGTATATTGGGTATCCAAACTGCATGATACCTAGGAACTCAAGGAGTCCACACTTAATTTGAGATATAAATAAATTAGTTTAAATTCTCATGCCACTTATAGCAGTGCAAATCTGGAGTAAGTGTACTGAATTTCTTTGCATTTCTAATGGTGTAACTAAGAGAAGAACCTGGCCTGTTATATGTAAATGGAAAATAATTACATGCAATAAAACTCCTGTCTTACTTAACTTGCTGCTGGTTTGAATTAACAAGCAGTAGCAATTTGTAGTTGGTTAGTTTTATTTTAATCCTGTAGTTACAGGAAGTGAGCAGCCATGGTCAATAGTTTTGGATCCATAGGCTATGGATGATCTGTGGTCTCTCATAGTGCAATGTGACTTAATATCTAGATTTGCCTTCAAACACTAGCTACCATTTTTTCCCTGTCTGGAATTCCAACCAGAGGAAAAAGAAAATATAACTATTTGGAATATCAGTGGTTTGGGATTTGGTACAGGGTGTTTTTTTTTTAATTGTGACTGAACAAGAAGCCTGAAGTATAATGAAACCATGTGTAGACCTTAGCAAACATAATCCACAATAAAACTTTATCAATAATTGTGGGAAAAGCAGATTCACTAGGGTTACAGAGTTGTGCAATCAATATTCCAATAAACAATTTGACAAGTGATGTAAGATTCTTCTAATCAGTTATTCAGTTATTCTTTTTTAAATGATTCTTCTAGCCATTGCCAATTTGATAATTTAATAAATATATTTGTGAGTATATCAAATTAATATTGTGGTATTTTTAAATAAATTATTCAATCAATGTTTTATTAATCAGTCACCTAACTCTGCCATTAACAAATCCCTGCTGCAATATAATGCCTCTTCCAAACACAGAAAAGTAAATTAGCACTGAAATGATTAGCAGAAAAGTAATTTGCAACAGTTACTTAACACTAAAGTTAAGCTGAGTGGCTATCTTTTACTTTTATTTTCCTTGTTTCGTTTCTCACAATCACTGTCTGGAAAAAAATTCTTCATAATTATTGTGTCTTGGTCACTAACAGTAAAAGAAAATGACATGGTGCCCATTAATGCCATGAGAATTGGTTCTCTGGTATTCATATCAGTCCACTGTTCTATAGAATATCAAGGAACTTATTAGACTAAATTAGTTTTATACTGTCAGAGGACATTCCACTTTTCTGACCATCGATCATCATCTGGTCTCTTTCAGCACTGCCTATCAGTCCCCGCTCTTTCACCTTGTCACTCAGCCTTTCCAGGACTTCCAGTCCATGAAACTTGATGACTTCTTGTCTGCTCTAAGCCCTCTCTTTCTTTTCTCCATGTTTTCCTTCTCTTCTCCCCATACACTTTATCTCTGAGTAATCTCATCCACAAACACAAATTAAACGTATATCTCTGTGCAGACAGCTCACCCCTCTATCTCTGGTATCAGAGAGGTAGCCGTGTTTGTCTGGATTTGTAAAAGCAGCAAAGAATCCTGTGGCACCTTTTAGACTAACAGACGTTTTGGAGCATGAGCTTTCGTGGGTGAATACCCACTTCATCGGATGCATGTAGTGGAAATTTCCAGGGGCAGGTATATATATGCAA
>NC_133770.1:54390280-54417656 GCF_003597395.2 Chelonoidis abingdonii | reverse complement strand
AAACAGAAGATTAGAAAGCCTGAAGGTAGAGAAATCCTCTCTCCGAGCCGAGAGAGCACTAGAGACACAGACAAAAGACTCACTCCCAAAAATTCCCTCCCTGAGCTTTGAAAAATCCGGTTTCCTGATTGGTCCTCTGGTCAGATGTTTGGCTCCCTTTGTTAACCCTTTACAGGTAAAAGAAACATTAACCCTTAGCTATCTATTTATGACAGTCATTCACTACCAAGATGAAGATTCCTCTCACCTGTTAACCTATGACACCAGCCTCCATTGACGACTTGTTAAATTTTCAAATAAGCACTTCAATGCCTTCTCCCAGGCTGCCCCTCATGCTTGGAAGAAGCTCCCATAAATATCCACAAAGCTACCACATTATTCTCCTTCAAAGCTCTCCTTAAAACCCTCCTTTGCATGATGCCTATAAAAATCTTGACAGTAGCCAGGCCGCTCGTTTAGTAAGACCACTGCCTATCATGCTGGCCAATACTGTCTCACTGATTCCTTGTGCTCCCCCATCTGTCTGCATCCACCCCTTGTGTCTTGTTTTACACTTAAATTGTAAACTCTTTTGTGGTAGGGGCCATCTTTTTGTTCTGTGTTTGTACAGCACCTAGCATGATGGGGTCCTTATCTCTGACTAAGGTTCCTAAACATGATAGTAATACAAATTCTGAAAGCCCACCTAATATATATTTCATCTTATTCCACATTTAAACAATTGATGGTCTCTAATTGGCCAGGAGTATTAATAAATCAAGAGCTCCCTTGAGGATTACTGGAGCCAAATTTGGAGGGGAAGGGTCAGGGTAAATCAAAATAAAAGGATACAAAGTGAAAGACCACCATGTCATGTTTCCACATATGGGCACTTAAAAATAAATATTTTACAGCATATCTGTGCCCATTTTATTATCATTTGTTCACTGGACCAGAATTGGGCCTGTAGATTTTAATATCAGACCTGCAACTCTTCACAAGTTGAAAAAGCCTTTTATTATCTTTTCTGTGCCTTTTACTGTTTTTTTTTTCTCCTCAATGAACCATATGTTTTTTTGTTAACAGTATTGTCACAGATTTCTTGGGTGACATATAGAGTGGTGCATTTCGATGTTCCACAGCAGGCTACATCTGTTATAATGTTTGATGTTACAAGAGAGATGAAACATGACACGACCATTGAAACTTGATGAAATATGTCACAATCCAAAGCATTGCTCTGAAAATCTGAAAACGCTGTTTCCTCAAAACAGTCATTTCTCCCTCAGAGGAAAAAAAAAATTAAAAGAGAATTTGTTCTGCTCACCAATATATTTGAGTTACATATTTGCAGTCTATGTATTCTGAGTGTAAAATATCTACAGACTAAAAAGGGTCCGAGTGAGAAATATGTGAAAAAAAATCACATTGGGAACAGTACATTCTTGAATTTTAACGGGATCAATTATGCTACTGATTATAACTATAAGACTCTAGAAGTTTCTACATAGTATGGAAAAAAAACCCTAAAATGTAGATGAGGGAACAAATCTAAAATGCCCAAACCTCTCATGCAATGGCAATACATTTATTAATACAAGATACAGCACTGGAGTAGTTGAAACTCTGATCACTAGGGCCCAGATGATGGATCTGGATCATTCTAGAATGGACAGGTTGGAGGGGACAATCTACATTGACTGATAAAGATTTCAACCTCTGTGGAAACCACATCTGAAATTACTAGACCAATTAGTTTAGATCCATACAACCAAGGAAAGAGACAAATTAAGCCAGCATGGGAACACAAATTCGATGAGTTGAACTGGAGTAAAAGTATCATAATTTAAGAGGGTTATTCTTTACAGTGAGACCAAAGGGACAGGATTGTATGCCTAGTGGTTGCTTCTGGCAGTGGAATGGATACAGAAAATAATGACTGAGCATGTAACATTGGCCTTACACTAGGTTTAATGAAACTCCTTTTCTTATCATTCTTATAGCTTGCTGCAACATCTCTTGCTCATGAAACAACAGTCACATTTTTGGCAGCTATATTTTTGTTCTTAAAATTAATTTTAAGCCCAAAGTGCTGAAGATATTGGAATATATATACCTATCCATACCCTACCTATCATCCTTCATTCAGTATCAAAAGGTGTACTCTCATTTCCAATAGGCCCATGATGTCAGCCCTCCAATACCAACTTGTTACATTTTCAAACTTGCACCTTCCTGCTTTCTCCCATGCTGCTCTTTATGCTTGAGAGGAGCTTCTTGTAAATATCTGCAAAGCTATTTCATTATCCTCCTTCAAATCCCTCCTTAACACTCTCTTTTTCAGTGATGCCTTGGGAAACTTGACAGTGGTTAGGCTGCTGGTGTGCTAAGATAACAGCCTTTTCATGCTGACCAATAATTGTCTTCTTTCCTTGTGGTCCCCCATTGGTATTTCTTTATCCTTTTGTTGGGGAAGGGACTGTCTTTTTGGCACAGTGCCTAGCACAATGGGGTCTTGGTCCGTGACTGGGGCTACTAGATGCTCTGAGAACACAAATAAATAATAATAAATTATAATAACAAAACCCTGTGCATTCAGTTTACCTGGAGATCCAGCCACTGGGATCTGTTGAGAAATCACAAGGCAGGACTTTGTTTTGTGGCTCATGCATGGGACTGGAAGTCCAGAAACACAGCTTATTTCCCTGCCTCTGTTACAGGTTTCCTGTATGACCTTGGGTAAATCGCATAACTTCTCTGTGCTTCCGTTTCCTCAACTGTATGGTCAACCTCAAAAGTTCACAAGTCAGATCATCCTCCAAATCATGACAACCTAAAAATCATAAGATTTTGTTGTAAATTCTATTGTACTTTTGTCCTTTAGATTGCGACGACCCCCCCCCATCCCCTGCACATACACACCTGTCTCCAAAGTGTGTGTGATAATTACAGGATTACCAACCATCCCAAATGTATAGCATAAGGCAATTTTGCCACCTGCTGCAGGAGTTCTCATTGGAAGTTCAAACTGAGGTCAAATTACAGAGATTTATACAAATTGCTGCTGGATTGTCCCCAGACCCAAACATTAATTAATTCCATTCCTGCCTGGCCCCACATCTGCCCATCCTCCAGCCAGAAATTCATTAATCACTCCCCAAACCACTAGCATTGCCACCTTGACCACACATCAGTTCAGTGCTTCTTGCCCCACAGAGCACCTCTGCTCCTCCAGAAGCTGTGGGAGCTCTTCACTCCCCTCCCAGTGCTGTGGGGAGGGCAGGCAGCTGCAGCAGCATCCTCTACTCCCACTTCCCAGGTTGGGGAAACAAGTCCAGGAGTTCTTCATCCTCCCACCCTTCCCAGGCCTGCTGTTGCAGCAATGGAGAGGGAAGGAGGAAGAACAAGGAGCAGACAAACCCATTCTTCATTGGATGGGTGAGAACAGACCCTGAACTTGTTCTGCTCCCTTCACCCCACTCCCTCCAGCCCTACCATACCCCAAAACTCCTCTCATCTCCTGAGGGGAGTAGGGGAGAGCAGCAGCAGCTTTGACTGGCTGCTCTCTCCCAGGAGGTGGGAAAGTGAGAAGACACCCAATTAGAGTGAGTTCACTCCTTGTCAGAATTTGGAAATCACATGAAGACTGGAACTTCTTGCACGATGGGATCCAGCAGAGCTAAAATTGCATTACCCATGACCTAATCATGAGAGTGGCAACTCTGCATTTCTAAAACAGAAAATATTACATATGTGTCAATGTGCCCTGTGCAACTGCCTGAATTAATATTTGTGAAGTGTTGTGAGACCCTTTGGCTTCATAGAAACACAGACTATTATTATTAATAGGCTATTAGGGGGTAATGAAAAGGGAACCTCAAAAAATCTCAATAAGCATCCAAGTGTGTGCTTTAAAGGGCCCTTTCATCTTGACTTTACTGTGTCAATCCTTGCTTTTCACATGAACTCCCAGTGTCTCAGGAACGGTTATTGGGACTCCTGAAATCTTCCAGTTTCATTTCACCAATAAAAATGATTTTTTTATACAGCTACAAAATATTTGAGGAAGACATATTGTTATACTGAGTAGAATTTAACAGACACAAACTGTCCAGTGGATGGACTTTAAAGCATGTTTGGAGTGAAGAGAAAAATCAAAGTACAGACACTATCAAAGCTGCTTTTCTGCTCAAAGTGACCCTTAACAATAGCTGATCAGTGTTTCGGGCTCAATTCATTCATATCACTAAATTATTGCAAGAAATCATCCACTCTGAGAAACAGACATGTGTTGCTGTTGTTTCAGAAGTTGGCAGTCATGAACATCTGTACTGCTCTGTGAATATTTCACAACCACAAAAAGTATTGCCACAAAAGTGCCCCAGTTTTGAATTTGAAAATATAGTCATTTTACTATGGATGCTTATCTGATCTTAGATATTTGGAGCCAGATCTTTCACTGGGGTAAATCAGTATAACCGCATTAACAGTGCTCATCAACAGAACCACAGATCCTTTGTTCTCAGTCACTGGACCTCCAGGCAACCAGACTGTTTAATTTCCTATGCAGGCATGTTCCCAATAATCAAAGCATTGCACAGCAGCTCCCCAAGAAGTCAATAAATGGACAATGGAGCTTAACTTCATTATTATTATTGCCAGCTATAAGCCCCAGTCATAGGCTAACTTTCTTTCAAAATCTTGGCCAACATCAATACTTGGAACTTCGCACGAGGCCTGAGTGCCTCATTTATGTTTGGGGTGAGAATTTCAGAAGCCCCTGCAGTGATTTAGGAGCACAAATCCCATTAAAAGTCAATATAACACTTCTGAAAATTCCAGTCTCCCTATTTTAAGGTTACACAGGATAATATGAGCACTTGAGTTATCAGATATTTCAGTCACCTGAATGTATGAAACAGGAATATGTGAACAGGTAAAACTTCCTAAAAGAAAGTCTTTCTAGCTATATGATTTCTGATATTAACACACACACGTATAACAGAAGTGAACTAAAGGTAAAATACAATCCACTTTTAAGCTTTTTCAGATGGCAGTGAACACAGAAGGTGGTTCATCTGCATGTATGTAAATACTCTGTTGATTGACAGTTACAATGGTTATTATATTATGGGTGAAAAATTGAACTTAAATAAATCATAAAAAAATCAACTTTGCTTAACTTGTAATATAGTATCTATGCAATTTCTTACCCAGAGTTACATTAAATATTTTATGCTTCATCATCTACTTTTTAATGCCTAGAAAATTCTAATATAGCTAATTATATTAATTTTTATTGGAAAACTGTTGAAATGAAGGAGGCATTTTAATAATGCTCTGCGTATTATGTTCAGAATTGTAATCGTGAAATTTGAAATCTAATTTTACTCATTCATACTCTATTGTTTTGCTGTTTTTGAAGTCATTTTAAGTTTTAAACATTTACTTAGGGATTTAATTAAAAATGTAGTTGTATGCTTGCAGTAATAACATATATTCTATATAACCTGATTTCCTCAATTCTTCAAAACTGGATTGGTTCATATTTCTGTTGTGCACAATATTTTTGTCACAGAGTCTATGCATTTTCTCAGTTTGTGTGTGGTCATACAGGTATTTCTTTACATGACATCTGTTCACACTAATAGGAGTTTCACAGTTATGTGAGAGAAGAATTAGACCCTTACTGTGGCCAATGTGTGTCTTTGGGCCTGATCCTGATACTTTGGTAAGTGTCACATTAGCTAATTTGACGCTTCAAAATTGTTTTCTGACAAGAGAATGTTTTGTAGTGAGAAGCCTCTGAGGGCACTTAGCCACAACCCCTGAATAAAGAGAGGTGTGGAGCTGTCCTGCTTCTGGAGAAGCAGCTGGGATATTTAGCCTTTCATCTGAAATTTGGATAAAAGTTTAGCCAATGGTACGAGATTCAAATCTAAATTTATATGTGATTATAAATTATAAAGCCACTTTGGCAGTTATGTGCAGAGCGGTCAAGCTGCAGTAGGAATCCCCAGAGACTTTCCTAGTCAGCTAGAATTGTTTTGTGAGTCTTGGGGGCAGGGCCTGCTTCAGGCACCAGAGTAGGAAGGGTCCCTCATTCCCTCCCTTCCTCTTTGAGCTGCTGCCAGATTGCTGCGGAAGAGGAAGAGAGTGAGGACTCACTGCTGAACTGCTGCAGAAGAAGCAGCATGATTGAGCTGCCACTGAAGTGCTGCCGCTCTTTTTTTCTTTTTTTTTTTCTTTTTTTGACATTTGGGGCAGCAGAAACCTGGAGCCAGCCCTGCTTAGGGGGTGCATATCAGAGGAGGAACTGTGCCACTATTTTAAAAGCATGCAGCATAATTCCTAACTGTTCTGCTCCACCCTGACCCATTCTCTCCTTACCTCATTCAGCAGTGAAGTGCTGGTGGCATTTACACTCAGTGTGTAAAAGACCTGAGACTGATTGCTCATGGACACATAAGGGTTGGCAAATTTTGTGGCACCCTTTTTATTCCCCTTATACACCAACACAGAACATGCCACATCATGGCTAATTGTGATTAGTTCATTGAAAATCCCAGTTTTACCTATCTTTCTGCAAATTCCAATTATATGACTTGATTGTTATTGTTTTATAGTTTCAAATAATTTATATAGTGTTTTCTGAGGCATTTATGTATATTTTAAGGTGTTATTCTATTTCTGTCGATCTAGTTCTCCAGTTCATTTTTATGCTACTCTGATTTTGCATTTATTGCCATTACAAAGCTAGGTAAAAAGACAGTAAACTGTATTCCCTATTTGTTTCTGTGAAGACTGATCATGACATTTGCTACTAACTAAATAAGCTTCTACCAGAGTCCAGAAATGCTATCACAAATCTACTGTCACAGTTTATTGGCTAATCAACAAAGAATTGAAATCTTGATTGGCTTTTTTTGTTGGTTGATTGAAACGGTGAGATAGGAAGTACTGGACAGATTAATTAATTTGTGCTGGGGAACCCAAACTTAATCTAAAGGATGCTGTCACTTTGATTGATGGCTGTGTAAGAGAAGAAGTGTTTTAAAAAAAAGCCCATGAATCATCACTTTTGTGGCACATTGATACTAGTCTTGTCTGCTTAACCAGTTCAGTGTTGTTTATTAATATTCTATACTAACATCTCCCAACATTTAGTTAAATACTAATAACAACTACCAGCATGTTTATGAAGACAGCTTTAATTAACTACCAAAAGGTGGAAGTCAGGTTGTTTTTGCCAAATATTTGGACAGCCAGATACCAACAACCCTTCCTCACAGCTTCATGTTTTACCATTGCAATTAAAAATGTCTCCTGAAATTAACAGGAATCCAGTGTATGTATTGTGATAATGTACAATATTCAGTGTATGAAGTGAGCAAAGTGATATTTTATTTAATGTTCCAGTTAGTCATAGCTAATATTTGGTAATAAAGGTGTGATACACACAAGAGCAAGGGATGGAGAATGACCTTTATTTTCTCATCCCAGTCATCTGAGGTAGGTCAGAATTTCAAAAGGTTACATTCCTGTCACGTGGCAGGGTCTGTCTTCATTGATTCCAGCAGCTACTGTTGTAATATGCTTTTACAGCTAAAGTTTATGTGACAGTCGGTTCATGTTACAAACCCCAAGTCTGGGACTTTAGAGATATGTTAACAGTAGGTATTAACGCTGTGTCATACTCTACTATACAAAGGTTTTCATTGCACTTGAGAGAGATAGTAAAAAATAAACCAGACAGATAATGGAGATTTCTTAAATTATTGTTCTATAAATACTCACATTTTTCCAAATGTGACAAGAAACAATATGAAGAGTTGCAAATGCATAAATGGAGCAAGTGGAATAGCCTTCCCTCACAGGCACTGATATTTTTTTAAAAAAAGAGATGATTATAAAGCACTACAAAATAATTTCTTTATCCAAAAGCTCTGAAGCAGTTATTAAACCAGCTGTTTTCAAAAGTACACAAATCTGCTAAGTTGCAGTTGGCTAACTGTTAAATGTTAAAGCAGTGAATGATCAGCATGTAGCAGATGGCCGGGGAATGGGTTAGAAAATGGCAATGTTAATACCACCAGACTGAGATGTTCATTTGTGCTGTGGTATGTGCAGGCTGATGAATAATGAAGGTTCTGTAATAATTGTGTAAATCCCAACATTATTAAATCAATTCAGCTGGGGTTTCTTAATATATGTGAAGCACTTGATGTACTTTGAGAAACACCTCCTCTTTTGCTAAAGCTGTTCTCATTAACTCATACTGCTTTATTTGCTGTGACCTCAGTGGTCCTCTTTAGTAATGAGTGGAATAAAAATTGGAAATCTACTTTCAATCTCAATATTAGGAACAGGGAAAATGGTAAGAAAAGTGTAAACGTATAAGTATTGTATCACAGTAATCCTGCAGCGTTGTCAGTGTTTGTAATACACGCTCCCCTTGTAGGGTTTTATAATTAAAGCTTACAATTTTGTGGGAAATCTTAAGCTATTAAACTTGCTACAAAAATTGGTGTAAGAGGACCAAAACTGATGCCTTCCATAGCTTTTGCTCCATCAGCTTTTCACAACTTGACACCACCAATGTAACACTGAAAGGAAATACAGGTCCTTATAGCTAGGGAAGCATAGATCAAGAGAATAACATTTATAAGCTTAAAAGAAATTAACAAAACATAAGAATAGCCATGCTGGGTCAGACCAATGGTCCATCTAGCCCAGTATCCTGTCTTCCTACAGTAGTCAGAGCCAGATGCTTCAGAGGGAGTGAATAAAACAGGGCAATTTATCAAGAGATCTATTCTCTGTCATCCAGTCCCAGCTTCTAGCAGTCAGAGGTTTAGGAACACCCAGAGGACTGGGTCTCAAACATTACATGATGACTCAAATAAAGATAATCACAAATACTTTCAAATAAAAAGCAATAAATAAATGAATACATACATACATAAAAATACCTGAAATCCTGATAAAAGTTTGCTTCAAGCCAAAGCGCACCATGCAGATTTTCATGAGAGGAGCATACTTGTATGTGCCTCAGTACTGGAGCATTTAAAAATTTAGCTTGCACACAGATGTTTGCACTGCAAAATGTCTTCCCACTTTTATCCCAACTTTGTATTTGCACAAGTGGGGACTGAGGGTTTATAATCCAGCATCAACTATTAATACCTTAGTCCATATTCTACTCCAACTGTGTCAGTTGGACTCTGATTGACATCTGTGCCAAGACTGGTAGTAGAAACATGGCCCTATGGATCAATATGAGACATCATAGATGAGTAGGTACCAACAGAGCCTGAAACAAACACTGCAAAGTCCTACCTATTAATAAAGCTATTTTGGAAGAAAAGATAACAATGAATGCTAATACCTCATAGTACAGTTCTACCGTATTTAATTGTAGTGCTATGGTACATGGTAAGGTCCTAAAATAAATAAGACACTTGAAACAATATTTATTAGTAGCTCTAGTTCAAAAAGTTAAATGGAGAAAAACACATATCTACAGAAGACACATGCTCTACTTATCTGATCATCAGCACTATCAACTGAATGTATCTTGCTACTATTCTTAGAAGAGAGGCAATTTCCTAGGTAGCAGTAAATTTTTCTGCTATCTTGCTGGGAAAACAGCTACAGGAAAGAGATGGACTAAATATGACCCTTCTTCCCGAGTCTTCTGTACATAGGGCCTGTTCCAAAGCCCACTGACACCATTGGGAGTCTCTCCATTGACTTTGGTGGGCTTTAGACTAGGCTCCTCTAATAAAAAGAAAAGTATTTCTGCCAAGTCTGTGCTGTGGCGATGTGACTAAGGGCAGAATTTGGCCCTCAGCCTCTAAACTAATCAGGACTATCGAAATCTACAGAATACACACACTGGGCCAAATTCTACAGGACTCTGGTTCCAGACTGCTGGTCTAATCAGGCTCTAAAGTTAGTTTAACTAGCCTAGGAAGAAACACATATGTTTAAGAATGAGAATCAGCTGGTTTGAAACCAGCTTCCTCTCCATACTCCAGCTGTTGGTATTGCAAAGAAAAGTGAACATGGCAAATGCAAAGGAGGCATGGCCAGGACACCTCTTGGTCATGCCAATCTTTGACTGTGTTCAGTTCCTCTAGAGAAATTGCACCCTGGCATAAGTTAAAGCATCCCTCAGGCTGCTCCAGTATGATATAGGAGACTGGTTCTGCAGACAGAAGCAGCAGAATTAAGGGAGTGCAAAGGTGATCTTTAAGGTCACCCTCATGACCTGTGGTCTGTGCAGTTTGGCTGTACTGTAGCAGCCCATCGCATATGTCATGTAAATAAAATGATGCTTCTTCTAAACCCATTTATTTTTTCCTGTCAGACAGTTCATGAAAGAACTATATGTATACAGAGGCTCAACAGAATTTCACCTGCTGTCACAAAGTAGTTATTCAGCTGCACAGATTTAATTTCTTCTCTCTCATGTAATTTGAAAACACAAATTGGCTAATATGCATTGAACTGTTTTTTTAAAAGACTATTTAGTGTTTGTGAAAGAAACCAGCCTTATAGCCCTCAAGACTAAATTCCTTTTTTTAAATATATATATCTACTGGAAAAATCCTCTGTGCAAGCAGCTGCACTGCAAGTTTCCCCATACCGCCCATATGCATTTTATATTGTTCTCTTCACCTTGAATGGTCCCATGAAATGTCTGTTAACTTCTTATGCTTAGCATCCTTACCTTATATACCTTCCATCTGTCTTGAAGGGACCAGCTCTAACAGTGACTTGAGATTTCATTCTGCATGCATGGGCAGCCCTCACTAAGGTGCTTTAATTAAAGACATTTTCTTCTTCCCACTCTTGCCACAAGAGAACAAAAGAGGTCTCTCCTTCTCTGTCCCTTTACAACACTACTTCAATTTGATAACATTGCTATTCTGGATCAGAACAAGTTCTCCATCTTTCACAGTGACATCTTCTCTGGTGCTTTGTGGCCACTTTGTACCCTCAGGCTTTGTAAAAGGGTCACAGAGAATTCCTCTGGCAGTAGGGGACATTCTGCAGGCTGGAACTATGCTGCTGCTTGGTCTACCCCACTGTCCTCCTACCTGCTTCTCACACACACACACACACACACACACGTACGTACGTACGTACGTACTAGGCATCAAGGATGCTGTAAGGCAGTCATGGCTCTCTCCTCATCCGTTGGGGAGGGATACCATGCCCCCTTCACTACGACACTTCCAGAGCACTTCAGTTCAGGGGAAAATCAGCTCCCAGTTAGTATCCCAGGCCTACAGTCTGGCCAAGCAGCGATAAGTCTATAGGCCTGGGGCCCTCAATCAGAGCAGGGCAACCCACAGTTAATGGCTCTGGCTAGTAGTCTTGGAGAGCCTCAATGAACCTATCTACCTGGGCCTGAATCAGGGCAGGGCAGTGATCCAGTAGGGGCTCTGACCTACAGTCAGTCGGGCAGAGCAGTAGAGAGTCTACTCGCCCTGGCCCTCAATCAGTATGAGGCAGCAATCAGTTCAGGTAATGGCTCGGGCTTGCTGTCAGGCAGAGTAACAGTGCAGTCTAGGGGAGATTACCTGTCTGGTGGGAGAGTCAGCAAACCATCTTACCTCCTACTTCAGGTGGGTGCCAGATCAATGCAGGCCTCCTGACCACAAAGTGGGGAGGCTGCCACCCCTGAGGTGGAGTGGAAGGGGTTGGGAAGACACAGGCCCTCCCACTCCACTGCATCCCAGCCCAGGGCCCTAAGAGTGGTGTCGTGCTCTGCCACTGGGTCAGGAGGGAAATCTGACAGCAGCACACTGGCAGACTTGCAATCAGTCACACAGCCGAACCCTATTCGGCTTCCCTAGGCTCCTTCCTACACTTCCAGTCCGGAGGTACCTGGGTTCCAGGGTTGTCGTTGGTCTCGCTCGAGTAAAGGGCAAGCGGCAGCCCCAACAGCCCTTCCGGACTCTCTGGCATGGCAGCGGCCTCCATCAGGTCTGGGCTCCAGCAGCAGGGGAGAGGTGTCCTGCTCCTCTGGCAGTTCTGTCCCAGCTAAGCTAAATGGCTGGCCTTGTATAGTTTCTGTTCCTGCCCCGCCACTCTGTTTCCAGTGAGGTGGCCTCAGATATCCCAGTTCTGCCCACCAGGGGGCAGTTGTGGCTCTCTCCGCATCCCTCAGGGTGGGAGACCACAGCCTCTCGCTACAGACCCATATCTGTGGTGTTCTTAGAGTTGCTTGGCAGCAGCACTAAATGGCATTGTACACAAAACTAATCCTAGAATCAGGGAGCCATAAACAACTCCCTGGCCACTAACTCCCCACCTTTCTGTACCAAACAGAGTTCTGGCAGAAGAAACAATCTTGCCCAATGATTCTCTTATGTTCTCTTTTATTCATCTCCATCCTAAACTAAACAGTTTGAATCTAATCAATCTCTCTTCATATAGAAGTTTTCTGTGCTCCAGGTCTCCCATCACTGGAACTCTTCTAATACTGCTGTATCGTTTTTGAGATGGGATGTGCAGAACTTAACACAACAGTCAATGTGAGGGCATGCCATCTATTTGTATAAAGTCATGATATTTCAGTATCACCTTTTACCTATTCTTTTCACATCCTAACTTCAGATTGTTTATTTGACTATAGTTATATATTGAGCAGATGTTTTCATTGAGCTGTCCACAGTGTCCTTCAGGTTGTTATCCCGACTGGTTAGTTAATTTGGAAACCAGAAGTATGAATGACTTGTTAGCATTGAATTCTTTGCCAAGAGCCTGTTAGAATTATTCCATTTTGTTAGGTTCTTCTGAACTTCCCTTCCCTTAAGTTGATTTCCGTGTCAAATCAACTTGTTAATCTAATTGATTGATTGAAATAATTTAGTGTCATCTACATATTGTTCGCAACATTGTTCACACTCTTTTCCAGATCATTAATGAATATAGTAAAAAACAGTGTAAGGACCTGTGGGTCTAGAACTGGGGCTTGAGGCAGGCTCTGCTTTCTTGTCACCACCTGGGGTCTGGGTGGTGGGTGCTCTCTGGAGATCTCTGCTTAGCGCCCCCCTTGTATCCCTCATTTTTATCCTTTGACTTCACTTCCATTCCTGTTTTCTCCATTATTGTTCCATGTACTCAATTGCCTTCTGGACTTACTGGTTCCTCACCCTTGGTTGAGGGGGCAGGTCTTTAGTTTTGGGTGGATCTAGACCCAGCTATCTTAGTCCTTCAAATAGTACCACCCCCCAGGCTAGGTGCCACCAAGAGGTACTGAAAGGCTAAGCCCTTCAGGAAGTCCTGCCCTAAGAAGTATGAGCAATAGTCCCTTGTGATGTCCTGATTGGCTGGCTCTCCACACATAGCCCCGGAAGCCATTTCTGGGAGTTGTGAGAGCAAACACAGATCTCCAGTGTGTTTTCCACTTTAGAATCTGTCTCTCCTCTCTTTACTTAATCTCACTTTGATCTCAGACTCCTGGTTCTCAAATTAGGCTCAGATCCTGACAGTTATACTTGGTTTACTGTCTTCATCTTAAGACTTAAGACCATTGCCAATCCAGGTGAAAGATACTGGCCGAGCCCAACCCTAGTTTTTGCCTCATGTTCTCAGCTTGGTAATAGACTCTGACAGTTTTGACCTGGTTCGGCCTCAGATTGATCTCTGACCTTTGTGCCCTATATTGAGCAGCTCTGCTCATGCCCACAGGCCACCCATGATCCAGCCCTGACAGACAGTCCTAATGTGGACCATTGGGACACTCTGCTATTACCCTTTCACCGTGTTGAAAATTGACCATTTATTTTGTCAGTTTCTAACCGCTAATAGTACTGTACCTTTGTGACATCCAGGATCCAGACATGCCAAAGGGAGAGAACAGGGAGTCGGAACCCCAAAGAAAAAGCAGTTGAATTAATTGATGGTATACAATAGGATCATACTATAAAAGTGTATTGAGCAAGGTCTCGTATGAAAACTTGTGACACACTGGTGATTAATATCACTGTGTGATGCATGTCTTGATTGTGATGAAAGAGTTTATGTGTTTGTTGGAAATATGTTCTTAAAATTTGTTTTGGAAGCAGTTAATAGATCAATCCTGGTTTAGAAAAAATATGGATTTACGTGTCTGACTGGCTTGACTGCAAGCAGAGAACAATGAAAGTATATTTACATATAAGATAAACAAAGCAATAAAGCTGACAAATGGCAGCTTGGTGAGTACATAGGGCAGAGGGGACACCAAAATCTGTACCCTCAGGAAGTCTTCCAGGCTCTTGAGGCCAAGATAATGGACTTGGAAAAATATAATGGGAGCAAAATACCATTCTAGTTATCTATCATTTAGGGAACAGCACTCTCTGATTCTGTGAAAGTTGGATGATGCTGGTCATAGATGTAAGTGAGAAAATTGCTTAGAGAAAGATTATAACTTGCTAAAATTAAGTTTTAGTCAGTACAAAATGTGTTTTGTTTTATTTGTAACCATACCTGTCTCTTTTTTTCTTGATTAGTGTCACTTAAATCTCTGTTCTTTATTAATAAGCATATTTTTAGTTTTATAATAAACTGTCTTGGTGGTGTTATATTAAAGTACAGAGTGAGTCTTCAGCTAACCTAACAAGCTGAGTGTCTACGCTATTTCTTTGGAGGCAGCGAACAATAATTTCTGTCAGTATCCAGTGAGAGGAACTGGACACTACAGAGAAACTTCTCTGGGGAACTTAGGAACTGGGGTTCATTGCAAAGCAAAGTTAAGACTGGCAAAGTGTTGAGGTGTTTGCTGGTGAAGCAGGCAGTCTGGCATGGCAGGGAACTGACACACAGTCTAATCTCCAGCAACACTCACTCTGGCAAAGGAAGAGAGGTACCACAGTGATTTATGGTTCTGGGCAACCCTGGGGAAAGCATCCCGACCTCTCATCGCATGACAACTGAATTTCCACAATTGCCTGTTGTGAGGGATTTGGTCCCAGTCCTTAGAAATTCCAAATAAATTAAAGTAGTTGGTTGCTCTATATCTACCATTTTTATGACCTGCTTTAAATTAGATTCTTAGTAGATTAGGCATATTCTTTCCCCTACAGAAGCTATGTTGGTTCATTCACATCATATACTATTATATTTTGTTAGTTCACATATTTTGTTCTTCACTACCTGGAGTCTTGAAATTGAGACTGTCTCTTTCTAAAATCTCTGTTAAATGATGGGATTGCTGCAGAAATCAGAGGATGAGATTCTATGGCCTGTGTTATACAATAGGTCAGATTAGATGACAGCTCAATGTCCCTCCGTGCTCTACATTTCTATTATTCTATAATGGTCCCGTCTGGCCATAAAATCTATTAATCAATGTTTATCAAGATATTTTATCTCTATCTTCAGTTATTGTTTCAACCAATTTTTCTGATGTACTGAAGTTATGTTCATAGCCCTGTTTCCAATATGGAGTCCTATAATACTATTTTTAAAGAGGGGTACATCATGTGTTACCCTCCAACCTTCTAATATAGTAACTGGCATTGAAAAGAGTACGTGTGTTTGTAAGCAACTCATTCATTTCATTCTTAAACTTCTTCAGAATTCTTGGATGGATCCAGTCTTGGTGACTTGTTGATATTTGATTTATAAGTTCCCACAGTAATTGCTGATGAGAGGGACTCATGTGTATTTCCCAAAAAGACTCAGTCTGGGGTAGATATCTTCTAAACCATCTCTCTGATGAAAAATCATTTAACTTCTTTACCATGTGTGACGGGTTCAGTCACAGAGACCCCCTTGGGACTGTCACCTGATGTGCTGAGACTACCTCTGAGCCTGTTTTGGTTTGGTTTGTTTCGTGCCAGCTTGGAACTTCAGAACCCTGTCTTGTTGAGCCAGATACGCTAATTTGCTGCACCACAGACACAAGGTCTGACCCACACCTCCAAAGCTGCAGACTTAACTGAAAATGGCCTAGCAAGTGCTTCTGTCTCTAGCACCCAGACACCCAGCTCCCAATGGGATCCAAAACCCCAAATTAATCTGTTAAACTCATAAATTGTCCGCCCTCTATAACACAGGTAGAGAGAGATGCACAGCTGTTTGCTCCCCAGGTATTAATTACTCACTCTGGGTTAATTAATAAGCAAAAGTGATTTTATTAAGTATAAAAAGTAGGATTTAAGTGGTTCCAAGTAATAATAGACAGAACAAAGTAAGTTACCAAGCAAAATAAAACAAAACACGCAAGTCTAAGCCTAATACAGTAGGAAACTGAATACAGGTAAATCTCACCCTCTGAGATGTTCCAATAAGCTTCTTTCACAGACTGGACTCCTTCCTGGTCTGGGCCCAATTCTTTTCAGACCAACATTATAGTTTATGGCCTGGGTCCAGCAATCACTCCCACCACCGTAGTTACTGTCCTTTGTTCCAGTTTCTTTTAGGCATCTCTTTGGAGTGAAGAGGCCATCTCTTGAGCTAGCTGAAGACAAAAATGGAGGGGCTTCCAGGGCCTTTTTATACTATCTCTGTTGTGGGTGGAAACCCCTTTGTTCTGCTGGGCAAAATCACAGCAACAAGATGGAGTTTGTAACCACCTGGAAAAGCACATGTTCATGAATGATTCAGGTTTTTGCAGGCCAATGCTATTGTTTACATGTTAGTTTGAACATTCCCAGGAAAGCTCACATGTGGATTGGTGTCTTCAAAAGTCCATTGTCAGTTAAGTGTTTCTTTATTGGGCATTTACTGAGAATAGTCCTTTCTCAAGAAGCTGACCAAATGCTTCACTGAGGCTACTTAGAATCAAACACACTGAGATACAAGTACATAGCCAATATTCATAACTTCAAATACAAAAATGATACACACATACAGACAGCATAATCATTATCAGCAAATTATAACCTTTCCATAGACACTTTACTTGTCCTCCTTTGTACAAGATTTGGTGCAACTATAGGCACTTGGTTGCAACAATGATCTATACAGTCACAGTTCATGTCAATAACATCTCACCATGTTTTTATCTTATTTAATTGCTCTGCTTTGTTTATCCTCTGGTGGTCCATCTTTTTAATCCTTGCCATTTAAACCTGGTAAAACTTCATTTTTAATCCCAAACTTCTTCCTGTTTTTCCACTACCCCATCTCTAATATGGGGAATTTACCACTTAACATCTGCAGTTATTTTCTTTCTGAACTTCATGTTTGGAAACAATCCTTCTGTCCAGACTGACTTCTTCCAGCAATGGAAATCCCTGCAGCACTCAGAGCAAACATGACAAACCCATGCAAAAAAATACATACATTGGGCTTGTCTTTGGCTTAATTGGCTTGTGAGTTGCTTGTTGGATAGATTTTGGTTTGTAGCTTGTTGCTTGGTTGGCTTGTAGCTTGTTGCTTTTTTTTTTTTTTTGCTCTGCTCCCAACAAGCAGGGGCAAGGGGGAGCAAGCAGGAACAAGGGTGGGGAGAGAGGCAGGGGTGCACAGCAGGCCCACCACAGTCCCAGACTGCATGCTAGGGGATCTAGTCACCTAGAGTGTTGGGGTTCTTAGGGATTGGCTTGTTTTGAAATGGGATTAGCTTGATTTTTGGCTTATTGTGAATGTCGGGGTGCCTATTTTCCACATGAAAGATGGCAACTGTGACTCAGAGTAATGCTGATCTCCTGAAACATATCTCCTTATTGGCTGCTAGCTAATTCTGGTGAAATTCAGCCTTTCACAGAGGGTGCAATACAAAGTTTATGCACCACTTACGCACCTCATTAGTGCTTAAAATGTGCAGTCTCTTTGCACAAGGATGAATGATATCTTCTGTAGCTGAAGCTGCCCCCTCCTTACATCCATTTAATTCTTGGCCTTTGTGCCATGATATTTAGGACTCAGTTGTTAAGTGACATGATTTTGGCTGCCTTAGCTTTTTGTGACCAACTTGAGAAACCTTAAAGAGGCCTGATTTTCAGAGGACAGACAAAAGCACTTTCAGAAAAATTAGGTTCCTTTAAGGTGTTCAAGTTGCGGCAGTGAAAATGACTATTCACTTTTGAAAATTTAAACCTTAGGTGTCTGTCAGTTAGTGGTGATTTGACATCAACATCATATAAGTCACCAGAAGCTTTCACCCACTACCACCCCAGACCAGAATTAAATTCATAACCAATAGATGAAAGGTTATGAGATAAATGTTAATAACAGATCCCATTGTGTGTTTTTCATGGGAAAAGGGCAAACATGTTTAAACTGCCATAAATATGGTGTATTTTTTCCCCAAAGACAAAAGCTGCAAACTATAATGGCAACCTTATTTTAATGAAGGGAATTATTAAAATAATATGGTACATTAATCAAAATATATCTCAGAGTAATACATCAATGTCATAAGTATAAGAATTCACTATCAAAATATCCAAGAAATTTCTAAAATGAGGAAAAACAACATATATATGAGAAGTCAAAACTGTGATACAATTCTTGAAGGCTACAACTAGGAACAATACTAACTTAATAAAACTGCATTTAATTACAAGTCTTTTCAGTCTGCATTAAAATTAATCAGTGCTTCCTTTGTGTATCTTCTCTTTTCCATAACATGTGGGTCCAGATGGCTCTCAAAGACTGTAATTTCTGGGAATTTTAAACAACGCATTCTTATTCTGTAATAGAAGGCATTTGATCCTTCATTTGATGTTGGTTCCCGGAAAATCCCTATCTTTAAAAATTCATGAGAGGATTTGAGTGATAATCTAAACAGCTGGTCATTTTCCTGCTCAGTTCACTTAAATCTAGCCAAAAAAAAAAAAGAGAGAGATTTTTAAACAGGGTCAGGTCCTAATAAAGACAACAGCGTGTGAAATTTCATTTGTAGAACTTCTTAAAATGTCAGGAATCTCAGATAATGGGGTGGGAGCATGAAATGACTACAGTGGTAATTATATTAGCTGGTCTGTTCTCAGCAAAAATACACACTTATTTGGAGGCATTGATTTGCATCAACCAGTTAAAAATACATTGCTTATGAGGGACTGGATGTCTCAGAGGACTGTTAAGATGATATGCAGCTTTTTTCCCTTTAGCTGACTGGTTTTAATCTGACCCTGATTGGCCGTTTGATGTCTATCCAGTGGCCTATATGAAATGAGTGGATGGTTTCATTCCAGGTCAGACCAATCAACTGTCCACATCATAAAAATGTTTAATTGCACCATTGTCGGTAGTTTTGGGAGAGAAACTAAAAGCTGAGCAGACATAGAGAGTGTCCTTAGAGGTAGTCCAGCCCAGAATTGAGACAAATTGCTGGGAAGCTTGCTTTGCTGCAGCCCAGGATGTGCCAGTAATGGGGGAGGTAAAGAGAGGACTTAATCTCCAAGGATTTACAGCTATTTAATGACAGCATTAAATACCCTAAAAATATGCTGCTTCTTTATGGCATATATGTACTGTAGAGATACAGTGTGATGGCACACGTAAATATGCCTGATATGTTGTTAGAAATTATGGGCCAAATCCTGAAGTTGTTAGTCCACTATTACTATTGATTACTGAGATTTCATTGAGTGAATGGGATTGTTCTTGAGGAATAACTTTCTAAAGTAGGAGTAAGATCTTCAGTTTTTGGACCTGTATGCTTAGCTATAAAGATGCAAATGACATGACAGAGCTTTAAAAAGTCTATTTTGAAAAGAACTGTTAAGATGTTTATGGCCTTAACTTATGTTAACTTTCTGTCTAATAGACATGATGCCAGTTAAAACACAGTTTCTGCATACTCAGTACCACAGTCTGAAAAGTGGCCTGTGCATTTTTAATGCTTTCTCTGTTGCTGTAGAAAATAAGGGAACTAAAATATTTGAATAAAAATGTGTAAATATTCCTTTCTTTCATCCTCTATGGTTCTTTATATTTTTGCACTTCTTCTCTAACCAGTCTTTCTATTCAAATTTGCTTAAATTTAATCTCTTGATCATCCTAAATTTTCTTTCAGTATTTTTATAATATACCATTTGTTTAAAGATTCCCCATGAGAGTGTTATCTACATGTGTTTCCTTCTCCCTTATTTCATTTTTGCTTCATTGTTTTCACTCCTTTCTTTTCTCCTCCATATTTTGTTAACTAGAATTTCTTTTTGTCTTTGAAACCAGGAAACTACAAGATCTTTGGCAGATGCAGTGGCAGTATGCAGGAAACAACAACAGGGGGGAAAAGAGAAAAGATCACCATTTGGTTTAACGGTAATTACCATAAACATACATGTGGTACAGCAAGCTTCAAATCTAATTACTGAAATGAATGGCTGGAGTAAATTGTTTGATACTTTGGGCTAAATTTATCAAGGGAATTCATAAGAAAAATAGTACTTGTCAAAGCATCTTCTTTGTCCCATATTCTGGGGGATTCAGATGGGAAATATCTAAAATGTAAACATGAGTGGATTATCCGCTTTCCTTGGTATCATTTCACTGCACCTTTCCTCCAGCAAACAGAATGGCTGATTGTCTTTACAATGATCCTCTAGTGAAAGATGGAAGTGCTCATGGATTAGAGGGCATTTAACATGCCAGAAAGAATATTTCCACAAGAAAAATGAAAACTGCCTTTTGAGGGGAATGTGGGGCTCATGGTCCTACAATATTTAGGGCAAGTGGTCAACCTGGGTATTTAAGTTGAATGAGAGGCTATTGCAAGAAAAGACACCATCCTTTGAGGGTTAAGATGATAAAGGGTTAAATTCACAGAGAGTTTAAATAAAATCCTGCTTTATATTTCTTTATCAAATAGCTGTCATATTCTCCTGTTAACTGCTGCTTGGATGCATTTGATGCCAAGGAACTTACTACACATGAAGCATGGATCATCAAGGTTTTATTTTTTTAATTTCAAATAAATGTATTTGTGTGGTTTACTGACAAATAACAGGGAGTAAATTTTACTGACTAGAATCAGGTGCAAAATTCTTATTGAAGTACAGTAACACAAACTTTCGCAAATGTAACACCGACAGACCCCCGTCGTCAGCAGGCATAATTGAACCGGGAACTTTTGAAATTTAATGCATGAGTCTCTACAGTACGAGCTAAAAGCTAACTCGCTGTTAGCAAACTGTAGAACAGACTCATTTAACTTTCTCTAGTTGGTCTTGGTGCTACTAGATGGGACAGAACACCACACCCAGGGGTGTGCGGGTCACACAAAGGCTTTCAAAAGTGATTAATGATTTTGAAGAGCTGGGCCACCTAAATTGCAACAGCTTCTCATAGGGTGGGTGATCTGTACTATCTACAAATCAGGGTCCTTTAAGATGTCTCAAGTTAGGCACCAAGAATCCCTTTTTGAAATCTTACCCTTTATACCTATATCAGCTTAATGGCATATGGTGGTCTTGCCCACTGATGATTGGTGGTCTAAAGGGTGAAAGTATTGCTGGCCCTAACTGAGCATTTCCTTAAACTCCTGTGGTGTTAGAGGCTGAGTCTGGGAATAGCAGTTCATGTGAGTTCCATTCCATATACAATGTGTAAAGAGTTAACTGGTACAATTTAATAAAACTGAGCAATAATTGAAGTGACACTTTTTTTTTTTCAGAACCAAAGTACTCAGGGGAGATGCATATCTGGGTGATAAAGGATCAACTAAATGATAGCAAGTTGCTTTTCATTAAGGAATTGCTAAATAAAGCAGTGTATTCAAATACTTGCTTTGTTCATAAGCAGGAACACCTCCCCCATCCCATTATTAAAGTATAAACAGATTTTGTCGATCATTTTTCTTGGAAAACAGCTTCTTTTCTAGAGCTGAAAGACCAGGACGTGGCATATCACATCCGGCTTCACCTGTCATGCAGTGCAATGCTACCTTCTGTAATGTGATGATGCTCGGCTGATGTGACAAGACACAGAGCAAGACAACATAAAGCTTCAGAATAGGAATCTTATTATGAGGACATTGTCTTTGCTGAAACCCACTTAAAAGAAACATTTCTAATCCCTAATGAAATTTGATTCACCTCAATCTCCCAAATGCAAAAACTGCTGTACTTAGTTTCAGCTATTTAAGATGCTTACTGAACTATGCTCTTCTTTGTAAATTGTTCATATGCAGATGCTCCCACAAAATTTAACAAAGTCTCCAGCAAATATTTCTCTACCAATCTGCCTTTGAGCCAAACACATTTTACACTAAGAGCTCACTAACACTGAAACGGCTTGAGACACCCATTTCCACATACTATTTTGTTTTAGCAGTTTAGTTTCTCCAGCATCATAAAAGTTATTCCTCATCCTTATGCTCAGAAAAGTATGATACCAGTAAAGGATTAAATTTGTACCCAGATCAGAATAAGGTGTACAATGTTCAGTATCACAGAGACATCTAGAGATACAGTGGGATGTGCATTTTCCAGCATATAGTGTATATATTTCTTCATCTTCTGCTTCACATGATAGAGCCCATGTGGGTGCCTGGTGACTGAGCCTGCCTTTAAAACGAACTTAAACAAAGAAGATTTTTCCTGCTTTGTGGACAGATGGCAAGCTTATTTCAGAAATTCTCAAGTGGTTCCCCTGTGCTTATTTGGATGTATGTCAGTGGAGAGTGAGTTGCCATCAAAGGCTGGACTCAGGATCTCTTAGTGTGGAGAAGTTACATACCAATCTCTTTACCTGTTACATGCAGAGATTTATAAAGGGCATTTTTCATAGCACAGGGAGCTTTCCATTATGATGAACCAGTAGTTTAAATGAAGTAATTACACACCATTAGACTAAGCATTATGAGATCAATTCAGTAATCACTCATCTCTGACACATTTACTGTAAAATTCTTTGGAACAAGCCTGTAGTTCCCAGGATCCATTACCAAATCCCTGGAAGGGGAAAAATAATTCAAAGGCTAAATCCATTCTCAGGTAAATAGTAGCAGCCCAATACTGAAGCCCCAATAATTTGATAAGCGCTTAGTAATGAAGAATATACCAGTAGAAGGTGATGAATTGCAACAGCTCTAGACAAGTGAATCTACACTCTATGGAGATGATTGTAAGCTCTGAGGAACTGCATTGCTCAGTTGCTTAGCCACAACTTGATCTTTTAAAGCTCAAGTAAATCTTTTCTGCTGTCCTCTGAGAGGGAGATGGAAAATGGAGCCGTAGAAAATAAACACTTGGGCTGCACTTTATCTGAACAGCTATCGTTGATGAATTAATTTGTCTGGAATTGCTCATTAAGGGCTCAATCCTACAAGATGCTGAGCACTCTGTCTCTGATCCAGCATGTGTTTAGCTTTACATTTATGCATTGTTTGGGACTTACTGGATCAGAGCCAGATTGGTCAGCACTTTGCAGGCTCAAGCCCTAAAATACTTCATCTATGAATTTAGTTCCTTGTCACTTTTCTCTTAAAACCTAAAAAAAAAAAGAGCTGCAATTTAAACTTTGTGATTAGTTTTACTGAGTGACTAACTCACTTCAAGTATTTATTTAACAAATTAAATCTCCTTTTCACTCACAGCATGATGCCCACAAGCAGATTGTGATTTCTTCTAAGGCATCCATATTTGAATTTAGTCAACAGATACTTTGTTATTTTTTAAAAAAAATATAAACTCCATTAACTGAAAAGTTTGCTATGAATATTCAATACTCATTGTTCAAAACTGGTTCTCTCACTTAGCTGTAATTGTTGGTCAGATGGGTCACACAGTATTGTTTCTATTCCCTGACTGGTTGAGTGTAACATAATCAGGAAGATGGCTCAAAGATGACACTGCAGCTGAAGAAGTGGGTTTTTTTTTTACCCATGGAAGCTTATGTCCAAATAAATCTGTCAGTCTTTAATGTGCCACCAGACTCCTTGTTGTTTTTGTGGATACAGACTAACATGGCTACCCCTCTGATACTTGACAGTGCAGCTTTGAATTTCTCAGACTGACAGCCAGCAGGATGGGAAAATTTAAAATAAATTAAACCATTTTCTTTCAGGGCTATCGAGGCTTTCCTCAAGTCATCATTACTAGGAAAAATGAGACTCCTCTAATAGCTACAACCAGGGGCAGAGTTAAAATATTTTTTTTTATCAAATTCTCACCAAGCAATGGTATGTGTGTTTAGTCCTAGCTGCAAAGGTGCAGTCAGCGTTGGCCAGTAGCAAGTGACTCCCACCTGGGGGTTCCTGGGGAGCAGGGAGGGAATTCTGGCTCATTACTCCACTTTCCTGTCTTGCGATGTTCTGGGAGCAATGCAGCTACCTGCTTCCCTTTATTATGGACTGTGTCCTTGTGACAAAATATAGTCCATAGTAACTGCACATATGTCTATGAGCATTTAGATGCAAATCATGCAGTCAGATCCTTGTCTGACTTGTTTGTCTCTGTGTTTAGACTCAGGAGTTTTAAGAACCCCATCCCATTGCTGCTTAAGGCCCTGATACCACATGGTACATAAGCACATGCTTAACTTTATGCAAATACAACTTCAATAGAATGTTCTAGTGCAAATAGAGGAGAGTGCAAGCTTGAAATTAACTTTTTGCAAGTACAACTGAGCTACTACAATGCCCATGGAAAGTTAACACAGAATAAGTGTAAGCATGACCAAAGCAAATTAATATTCAAATTCAAATGATTAGCTATGGAAAATTGGCTATAGTACAAAGTATATTTAGAAAAAGTTACAACACCAGACAGTGTGACTATGCAGATTTATGCCAGCCAAGCATCTAGCCCTTAGTCAGTGTTTCTTTCTTAACCTTCTGAAAGTTGCAAGCTACAAAAAACTTAACAAATGCTGATTGGACATGATTCTCAGAAGAACTACAGATGCCCAGTGGGATCTGAAAGGAATCTTCTCAATTGCTGTTGCCATGATACCAGGCTGTACCCATTTTCACAAGCCCTTAACGATCTTTAAGTAAATGAAAAGTCGCTCTAGGGATTTTTTCAGATGAATTTCTATCCAGTTCTATCTGAGATCGCAATTCTAGCCAGTGAAGGTAATGTCAGTCTGATTGTACCCATTTCAAGTTATTGAATCAATATGAAGAAAACACAATTGTAAACTCTCTAGACAAGCCAATTCAGATTCAAGTGGAATGAGAAGTAGAAAATTTGAAATGAAAATGGAAAAGAATGGGCTGGAGTCAAAACAATTAGCTTTAGGAACAGAGTGATCCATATGTGGCCAGTTTCTTGATCAAAATGTGGCCTAAGCTTTTTTCATTGAATTAATGACTCCAATGGGAATGGATCATTTTAGGGCAATAAAATAACCTGCTGTACTTAAAAGAAAGTAAATTTTCTCATTTAAAGTTAAATCCTCAGGAAGCTCCTGAAACTCCCATCAAAGCCAACCTTGAAATGTCTTCCTTCCTGTGTCATGATTAAACATTTTTCCTTCTGCCTAGTGAAAGTCAGAGCAGGGTTGCTCATCTATGCAAGATTCAGCCTGAGAAAGCTGACATGTCTGACTCCAATGTGGTGTACAAATTTCATTTTCATTCCTGCTTCAGAAAGTCGTTAGCAATAATCATATTTCTCTCTACACCCAACTGGTAAAGAACTACAAATGCTTACTTTACTAATAATTGGCAAATTCTCACCAAGCCCTTTGCTAATTTTTCTTCATCCTACCTGTGGCAAGTACCTGTGGCAAGCATATGCCTACTGTGGCCTTAATCCTGAATACTTACATGTGATACATAGCAGGGTATTCAAGGTTTTGCCCTCTATCACAAGTGCAGTGGAGAACATGGGTGGGTGCAAGTAAGGCCTTGTCTACACAACAAATTACAGCATGACAGGCCAGTGTGAGAATCTACAGTGCACCAGGATGTCCCACAGTAACTGACTATGTAGAAATGGCCTCAGTTTAAGTCCTAGATCTAGTCTTGTGCAATAAGTGACACTCTTTAGCTTCTTCTGTGCCCAGTGATTTTCTTGAAACTGTACAGGGCAAAAAAGTCATGAATTGCTGCAGTATGGCCAACCCATAACTTTATAATGAGTATTATGATAGTTGGTGTCTTTTCTTAAGGCCCTAGCTCCTGGAGTCATGTGGTTATGTAAGAATCTCAGTTTTTATTAAAAAATTAAAAAAAAACATTGCTCTCATGGTTGTGGAGAAAAGCTAGAAAATTAGACCCCTAAAAGTTCTAAAAAAGCACAGTAAAATGACCTCAAAATTACTATTTTTAATTTAATTATTTTTAAGCTTTTCTCTTAATTTTTTGGAGACTGACTCATGATTTTTGAATTTGGGGGCTGACAATACTGTGGGCATCTCTGAAGAGACAAAGGGTGAAATCCTGGCCCCACTGATGTCAATAGCAAAACTCTCATTGACTTAATTGGGGCCAAAATTTCAGCCTTATTTCTAGTAACATAACGAGAACAATTTTGTCATGCTAATAAAATATTTTGTTACTCATTCTCCTGTTAGGTTTTATTTATTTCATTCAGTAGCCACTCAGCTGTACTCCCAATAGTGCCACAATCGATACCCAGGCGCTCCTCCACGACATCACTTTTTTAAGGTATGCTTACATGTAGAAAATATCACAAATATGCTGTACAGGGCCAAGTCTTGTATTGGGTTGCTCCTGAATGTTACAGTCGGTTAGTGTTCCAATATCATTCTGAAAATAACAAAAACAGAAAACAAAACAAAAGCAAACAAAACCCAAACAGGTAATTCAAAACAAAACAAAAACTCAGCAAAACAAGCCATTCAAATACACATGCTTCTCCCCCTGGAGGATGAGAGAACAAATAACATGTGACAGATGCATAATTATGTCCCTCAATGCCTTAATGGAAGGTGTTCAGATACTATGGCGATGAGTGCACTACAAGAATCTATGCGGTATAGAATAGAACATACTTTAGCAGCTTATATGCTGAACTGCTCTACCTGTACACTCCTCAGCCTTAAAAACTTGCCACATTTATCCTAAAAAACAGATTAGGGTACCTCAAAATGAACAAGTCGGCTTTTGCATCAGGAGTATCTGAATGAATGAGGTAAGACCACATTGTATTTAAGACCAGCAACCCTTTAATACAGCAATAGCCTCCATATAGAAGTGTTTGTCTCCTCTGAAGCTGGCTACAGGAAGTGAAAATCTAAGAACACTTGCAATTTTACTTTCCATTCTCCCAGTTGGTAAGCCACCTAACCAGAATCCAACTACTGGGAAAAGGGAAAACCAGTACACTTCTATAGAAAATACTTCAAATGCTGCCAATACATAGGTCATCTACCTGCAAACATTTATCTGAGGCAACTGGAACTTTTCTAGGGCTCACCTCTCTATATATTGTGATGGGGCAAGGCCAGATGGCTACAGTAAAGTACTGAGAAACAGGTATGTTAGCCTCAGGCTAAACAAATCCCTAGTACCCTGGTAACCAAATGGCAGTTG
>NC_133770.1:54377480-54386849 GCF_003597395.2 Chelonoidis abingdonii | reverse complement strand
GGAGATGGAGTTAGGAAAGACGGCCCACTTGCACCCAATGGGGCTGCCCCTAACCTCTAAGCTCGCACGGAGGGGTACGATGACCACGCCCATGCACGAGAGTCACCGGCTATGACTTGGGCTTGTAGAAGCGGCTACGTTTACCAACTACCTCTAGTATAAGGTGTATAGCACTCCCACGAGCCCATCAGAGCCGCTAGTAGTCCTACGCATGAGCTTCACATGGCCTGGGTGTAGTTATTGCGGCGCGGCTAAACGCAACCCAACAACGTGGATAAGCGGAGCATGGGAACTGCCAATCCCCCAAGCGCATTGCCATCAGGGCTCGCTCGGATGACTAGGACACGCATGCCGACGATATACCCCACTCACCAAGCATAAACATCTTAAGTATAATCATTCCGCCATCATGTGAGTAGGGGGTGTAAGTCGCAAGGTTTCCCCCACTCAGGCCAACCCGTCCTTCATGGCCTGCTGGTTTGTGGGCCCGCCGACGTTCCCCACCGAGGACCCCCGCCAGGGTTGGGGGAAGGCCCAGCCGTGCCAGGAGCTTGGCTGGGGGTTTCGCATGAAGGGGCTTTCCTGGGTAGTCGGGCCAATTCCCTTTGGCGGCAAGTGTCTTCTACCACACGTGAGTCATGCTCATCAGAGTGGACGGATCGTTACGACGCTACCGCATTTGGGAGATCTGTGGCAGTGTCGCGCATGTACCGGGTCGATGAAACAGAACATCAGTATCTCTTCCGGACGCCGGGACTCTGTTGCAACCACTTTGGCAAGATGAATGAGGGTCGTACAGGGGGAAACGGGGTCGTTCTTCCTGGCCAATTCCAATTCGTGGATACACCATGGCCTGCACGCAAAGTTGTACCGTCAGACTGCCAGGACTTCGCTTCAGCGGGGGTAGTCGCTGAGTCGCTCAGCCAGATCATGGAGGCACCTTCTGGTCTCCCCCAAGAAGCAAGGAGCCAGACCACGACTCGAGCCAGGCCTCCTTAGGAGTCCTCTCAAAGGTCCAAAGGATGCTCTACTACCAATCATCCTCCCCGCATTCTGCAGCCAGCTGCGCCGTAGAGTGCGTCCCAGCAGGGCCCACGGTTCAGCCTGTAAGGGCCTTACCCTGGTGACCAGTTCCGCAACATAGCTCGTTCTGAGAAACCGACAACCAGCAGGTGATGAGTTCTGCATAGCAGCCGCACGCCGTCCGTGGGGCGGCTGCCTGACGACGGGTAGCCTCCTGCGCACGCGTGGCTTATAGCAGCGCCGCACCACAATGTCATCCCATTGGGTGAATAAAAACAAAAAATAAACCCTCGCCGTATGTTTAAAACACCCCCTTTTTTTGCCGCCGCGCTGTGCACACCAAATGATTCCCACCCTACACCCAGCCCCATCCGGCTGATCAAAGTGCCCCTCTACCTATAGGTCGCTGCGCTTATGGCGATGGTCACGCCAGACTCCCCCTGTGGAACCACATCTGGTCACCCATCCGTGTTGTTCAGAGTGGGAGTTGGGGGAACCCGAGGCCGGCCCTCAGCGCCGGTTGCCAGCCCAGGCCCGTGGACACAGCGGTCATAGTGCCTCCTGAAACAGCTCGCAGACAAGCACAACTCCTGGCACTACTCCCCATGGCCCTCGCTCCAAAGCACCCGTGATGCTCACCAACAGGACCTCCGCTTGGTGCCCTGATAACGCTTTCCTCACCAAATCCTCCAGCAAGTACATAACGCCTCGACTCCAGCTCCTTGCCTCTGCTCCCGAGAGAACTCCCACAACGCCTGTCTCCTCTGGCTCCTCCCGCCTGACGGAAGTAGCTCCTTATAAACCAGGTGCCCTGATTCGCCATGCCTTGATATGGCTGCAGTGTCTAAATAATACGCGATCCACGCCCTCTAGAAAGATCGTAAGTGCTCCAGTGCCTGATAACCTGGAGCCTCCGGTTATCAGGCACTGGAGCACATTACGATCTTTAGATGGCGTGAGGATGCTACTTTAATTTAGGCACACCTGCAGCCAAGTCAAGGCTGGCTAATCAGGGCACCTGGGTTTATAAGGAGTACTCCGTCAGGCGGGAGGAGCCAGAGGGAGACAGGAGCTTGTGTTTGGGAGTCTCTCGGAGCAGAGGCCAGGAGCTGGAGTCGAGGCGTTATGATTACTTGCTGGCAGGATTGGGAGGACATAGCGTTATCAGACACCAGAGGAAAGATCTCTCTCTTTTCATGCAGCTGTTACAGGAGGCACTATAGACAGCTGCGATCCACAGGGCCCTGGGCTGGAACCCGGAGTAGAGGGCAGGCCCGGGTTCCCCCAAACCTCCCAACTCCTGAACAGACACAGGAGGAGCTGAACCAGACTATGGGTTCCACAAGAGGGGAAGATCACTGAGGTGAACAAATCCGCCAATAAGCGCAGGACCCACCAAGGTAGAGGAGGAACTTTGTCACAATATATAATGGAATTAATTAATGGAATCATTTTACAAAAAGCCCACTTGATCATTACACAATTGCTATATGTGGATCTAGCAAAAAAGTGAACGCTCTGTGTCAGAGATAAGCACACAAGTCAAATCTCCATTTGAGAATTAGAGACTGAGTGCTGCTGATATACTGTATACATTTAATGTTGAGGCAGGTAAATAAATTCATGCTTACTGTCACACTAGCTGGCTTTCCCACAATTTATGTTCTTTTGTGGAAAATGCTGAAGGCTGTGCTCAATGAGCACTTTCCTTAGTAAGGACTTAGTAAAAGCTAAGCAAGGGCCTCCAAATTTGACCTTCTACGTGTAGCCCAAGGGAGCTCAAAAATTAGACACAATTGTTACATTTTAACCCCCCAAAAAATCAAAGAAATAACTTCCAAATGGTTACTGAACCTGTTCATTGCAAGTGAGGGACCATGCAAAAGCACTTTTTAGAAAGTAAGTTTGTTACCAAAGGGACGAATGATCTCTACAAGCACCATTCAAGAGAACTAAATTTCACTGTGTTGTTTTGGCATCCTTTAGCAGCAGGCTTTTAGATTATAAGTGACCTCTATTTTAAAGGACAAACATTACAGCATTCAGAGTTTGTCTGATTCCATGACACCAGAAGTGGCAGAAGGGTAGTAAAATAAGCCATATAAATATTCAGGGAGAGAGCATTTGCCTTAGTACCTAATTTACCTTTTTGCCTACTAAGTCTACTTATAGACCTGCTATCAGAGAAGCAATTTACTTGAAAGCCATGCTTCCTAATGTTCTCATTTTGATTTTATATTTGCAGATCAAAGAGGAAATCTAGCTTTGAGAAAGTTTCTTGATTTATCACCTTGATGGATTTCACATTTATTAAATTCGTATCCTTATGAGCCTATGTATAACTCTATGTATAATTACCACTATTATGTGTCATGCTGAAGCTATGGACAGCCTTTTTATCTGATGTGTCAGATGGTGCAATAGGTAGATGGGTCAACTGCTCTTCCACCAGATGTTCACACTGCAGAACAAAGTCTAATGAGAATTGGTGTGCCCTGCTGACTTCATTTCGTTACCGAGACATGAAAATAAATAAATAAACATAAAATTAATATTGACAATGGCAACCACTTTGTGACTTCTTCCAAACTGTGTTGTAATCAGGGGCCTTTTTAGCCTTTTCTGTTGGCAAAACTCAAAGGGTGGGAGGGGGTATCGGATAATGGCCAAGATTGTTAAACAGTGACTAGTGCTTTTGGATACCTCTAATTTGGGGTACCCGGTTTGAAACACCTTAAGGGGGCCTGAATCCTTGCAAAAGGGAAACCATCCACCCTCTGAAAATCAGTCTCCTTTAAAGTGTTTCAAGTTGAATTGATCAGCATAACACACTTATCTATGAGGAAACAATAAAATTAGAGGATTTCATAATTAATTTCTCTGTGATTTTCTGTGAGATGTTTGCTTGCCCAAGTAGAGCAGAGATCTTCTGTACATCTAGGCTCCCCTGAAGCAAACTCTGGAGCCTCATAGGGATATGGGCAGGATTTTGTTTGGAGGAGCAGAGGAAACTCTGTGGCATGTGCACATAGAGGGTTCAATTATATAGTCTGTAGTGAGCCCTGTAAAAGGGAACTGTTCACAGCCAGAATGGCCCTGAAGGAGCTTCTGGGGAGATAGTGCCTTAGAAGTTACTACCTTCCAGAGCTGCTTGAAGAATGTGCACCCCACATCATCCATTAGGATGGCAAAATGTATTCCCCTCCCCAGTGTGTTAGGCCCACTCCTCAGACAGGTACAGATGGGAAGATCTGTTGATTTGTTCCTGGAAGCAGCAATGACCAAGCAATCTCTGTTCACAGGGACTGCTATGATTCTCTGCTCTTGTGCAAGCTGTTAAATGAAAGAGGGGGGAGAGATCCTTGTACACTATGCATACACTCCCATGGAAGAGAAGAACACAGTCAAGCCTGTAATGTATAGGCTTGACCAGTGTACATATGAAATAGAATGAAATCTGCTTGTTGTAACAAATTCAGTGTGGGTCGCTTGCCAGGATTATCTCAGTATATCTCATTTAATCATTTCCCTGCCTTGGGCACTAATGGACTTCATACCTCCTATTCTCTGCCTGTGGCACATAGTAGAATAGTAGAATAATCTGAATGCTTTGAAGTATGCAAATTGCAGCTCCGGTTGTAGTGAATTGCCACTTACAGCAAAGATGTTCTGTGAAAAAAAAAAAGAGGGATCTGTATCAAGACCAAGTGGATATAAGCTGGCCATGAACAAATTCAGGCTGGAAAATAGAAGAAAGTTTCTAGCCATCAGAGGGGTTAGGTTCTGGAGCAGCCTCCCAATAGGAATAGTGGGATGAACAACTTAATTAGCTTTAAGAGAAAACAGGACAAATGTACAAGTGCAATTGTATGACAGGATTACTTGCAATGGTAGGGGACAAACTCAAAGGGGGCAGACTCAACAGCGCTAAGTTTATGTCTTGTGTTCCTAAAGCTCATGCTTCAGGGTTTCAGCCAGCCACTGGCGGTGGTCAGGAAGGGATTTTCTCCTCAGTGTATTCAGTGAGGAGTTTTTTAACTCCTTCCACTGATGCATCAGGGCAGGCCACAGCCAGAGATGGGAAATTGGATGGGGTTGGCCAGGGCTCCGAAGTGGTACCGCGCATTGTCTCTCTCTCTCTCTCTCTCTCTGGTGCTTGGCTTGCTGGTTATTATTCATCTCCTCAGGGTCTAATTGATTACGATATGTGGCATCAGGAAGGAATTTTACCCCACATCAAATTGACAGTGACTCTGGGAGTTTTTCATCTTCCTCTGCAGTGTGTGGGTGTGGGTCACTTGCCAGGATTATCTCGGTATACCTCACTTAATCATTTCCCTGCCTTGAGCACTGGTGGACTTCATAACTCCTATTCTCTGCCTGTGGCACATAGTAGTCTAGTCATCTGTGGGCTGTAATACTTCGGTCTAAATTTGGTTGTTGAATTTAATGTGCAGTTGCTGGGTGTTGTTGGTGGCCTGTGATATACTATATTATCTAATGGTCCCTTCTAGTCTTAAAATCTATGACTCTATGTCTCTAGCAGTGCTGATCTATAATTTCCATTGAAAATAAGAAACTCTAATAAAGGAGAATATCTCCACTGTCTCCAGCCAGAGCAAGGGACATGTATCCTTAACCCATGTTACATTCTGGGAGCCTCATTTTTCACTTGCACTACATCTGATACGGAAAGAAGACAGCAGTGAAAAATTGCTGTGAAATATGTGGCGTTAACTGTATTAGTAATGCATGCAACTTCCAGAATACTATAGATAAGGGCTAGAAATATCAAACAAGAGTAAAGATAAGGAGGAGAGAAAAACAAGTGTGACTCAAGAAATAAAGGATGACTATTTCTTATCATCTGAGAACATTTCTATGCAAAATGTATAAGATGAGGGTCCTCTAGATGAATAGCACATTTAAAATACAAAGTTAACAAACAATCTAGCTGAATTACAATGAAAAAACAAAAACAACCCCCTCACAGAAAAATCAAGTAGGATTCAAAGAGGAGAAAATGATAATTGGACATTAATTCACATGCTTGCAAACAAAATGAACTGATGATACCAAATAGCTAGGATCTCCTTTATAACACAATGGGAAGGCGCAGAATATGTCAACTTTCCAAGCAAAAAATCTAGACATATGAGAGTGTGTTTAAGAATGAGGAAGAAAATCCAGGCAAAGTATGAAGCTGTGATTTTTTTTTAAATGGCAAGAATGAGCCCCAAAATACGCTTGCATTATTCCTGCCTATGATCACACTGTACCTGCATAAACAAGATAGGAAGTGCCGTTTAAGAGCTCTGCCATGTGAGTGAATGCATTAAAATAAAACAAAGAATGGAGTAATAGGCTTACACTGTTATTCAGCTCAGTGATGAAATACAGCAATACAGTTGCTCAGATTGTGGTGACTGCATGCCAATGTGTCCATTCCTGTAAGGCAATTAATTACTCAATGCACCTAAGCAATAAAGCTGTTCAGGATATAAAACCTCCTGTACCATGTTTAGATGTTACAGACTAACATTGGCTGCCATTAGCCTCATTACAATGTTTTTTCATTAATGTGTCTTCTCCTTTGGGCCATTCACACCCTCTAGACAGTCTCCTAACCTTCAGTGTCCTCCTATTCCTCTACTGCTGGACTGTTATTGTTATTGTTCTCTGAGGACTGATTGCTCTGAGAATACAGGCCTATATTATGCACAACTCCAAGCTTTCCCTTCCCCAGTTTTTGTGTGTTTCATTGCTTCATAAAAGTGGGGTTGATTAACATTTGTAATTATGTTTACCGATTAAATAGAGAAAATTGCATCTTATAAGAAACGATTTACTATGTGCCTAATAGAGTTGTGGTACAAAACACTAGATAATTGTGCTATCAAATAGCTTCCCTATTCCCTAAGGTGTCCAATCCCAGCCTTGATGCATCAGAGTATTATGTAATAATCACTCTCTTCACATGGTAAAGAAGATGATGAATTGTTTTACTAATATAGCCCATGTGGGAAAAACAAATGCCATGCTCTTCCAGAGTTTTCAGCTAGCATTCATCTAGCTGTGCAATGATTGCTGATAGAAACGGAGTTTAATTTTTGTCATGCCAGTTAGTGAATGCTCACAGATAGGAGTGCTCAACCCAAAGTGGTTCAGCTCACCCACATGGAGCTTTCAGCAGGCATTCTGTCTGAAGAGGGCCCTCAACTAGCACTCAATTGTCATGCAAATTTTGGAAGAGGGAATTTCTCTTTTATGCAAACATAAAGTTGTTAAACATACAGGTGTAGAAACCTAGCATGAAATCATAATTGTGGCAAAAATTACATTCTTTCGAGTGAAATTCTCTGGTTCCTATCTGAGATGTTAGTAAATGTATGATGTTACATATTTCAAGGGCCAGAGAAATTTGGATTCTTCTCTGGTACTTGGGTCTCCCCGGGGTAACCGCTAATCATAGCAACAAACACACAGAAACAGAGTAGATGAAAAGTGTGTGGAAAAATACCTTATGCTTTTATTCAAATGTATTCTATGTGTTCATCTAAATCTGACTTAGTTTGAAAGGGGGTGAGAAGAAGCTTGGGGTGGAAGGCACCATTTAAATGTGTCTTTTTTACATTTAAAACTATGTGACACTCTTTTCTATGGGTCATATCATGCATACCAAATGACCAGTGTAGGGTGCAAAGGCAAAACACCTTCCTCTGCCTTGTTCAATATGCCTAAAAGTCAGGCACAGTCAAAGTCTCTTCATTCAAAGGAGGACAGAGAGAGTGAGGTAAGTGATATGAAAGGGCAGGATAAAGGGGCTCAACAATCAATTTTCAATACAGCAAAAAGGAGAAAGCATACAGATTCCATATCCAATTTTCAGAGTTGAGTGATATCAGTATCCAGGGAAGGGTTATAGAATCATAGAATCAGAAGGTCAGAAGGGACCATTATGATCATCTAGTCTGACCTCCTGCACAATGCAGGCCACAGAATCTCACCCACCCACTCCTTTAACAAACCTGTGTCTGAGCCATTGAAGTCCTCAAATCATGGTTTAAAGACTTCAAGGTGCAGTGAACCTTCCAGCAAGTGACCTGTGCCCCATGCTGCAGAGGAAGGTGAAAACCCCCCAGGGCTTTTGCCAATCTGTCCTGGAGGAAAATTCCTTCCCAACCCCAAATATGGCGATCAGGTTGTTCCATTGCTGTTCCACTTGTGGAAAGGGGGAGGAAAGCCAGTGATCCTGGTGTCATAAGCTGGACTTTCTGGGTCTGGTGGGAGATGGGATACCTGGAAATCCCTTTCACACTTGGATGTAGCTGGTTCTGGCTGCTTAGAAAAAGGAGCCTAGAGATTTGCATAGTCTGCCTCAAGAAAGCTAAAAAAGGCTCACTTATTATCTCCATCAGTCACTATTATTTAGGCCCAAATTCTGCTCCTACTTGCATTCAAGCAACCCTGGTATGACTTCAGTCATTTATCAGTGGTGATTTCAGGGAACCACCATAAAGAGAATCTAGGGCTCCAATTAAAAACTTCAGCTCTATATCCAGAAGTAAGTACTAATTCGTATTAGGGTGCAGACTCCTGCCAGCCATCCTACGTCTTGGATAATACAGAAGCTCAGACAATTATTTCAAATGCTAAAAATATCTGCAGTCAGATTTAAATTTTTTAAGCCATGGACCTGAGCAGGTTAGTCCTTGTACTCCCCAAATAATTGCTCTTTCCCCCTCCATATGGCTTCAAAGTAGTAGGAAAGCTGTTCATGCCTTTCCATCATGCAGCCTTGTGCAAAGTCAGACACAATGTGGCCAATATTGTCCTATTCGGACGGAACATTTGTATGTTAATTAATTGTTGAAGTGTACTGATGTCTTAAATAACAACACCCCTAGATCTTTAATTATCAGATTGGTATGAAATCTCAATACATCAATTTGAACTGTTATTTATCTAGCACACAATCTCAGTTTTATCCAGTTTTCTATCAAAGACTCTTAATTTAAACTTGTTACCAACTATGTTATAGGATGTACAGCCATGTAATTACTTAAGGGATCATATTCGCAGCACTGATGTGTCCCAAGCAAAAGAAACAACAAACCATAAGGTAAAAAATGTACCACAACATATATGTGTCCTTACTAGAATTTGAAAGTGCAATGCTGCTTTCCTTTATAACTTCTTAATAATATAAGAACATAAGAACGACTTTAACGGGTCAGATCAAAGGTCCATCTAGCCCAGTATCTGTCTACCGACAGTGGCCAATGCCAGGTGCCCCAGAGGGAGTGAACCTAACAGGCAATGATCAAGTGATCTCTCTCCTGCCAT
>NC_133770.1:54322317-54375642 GCF_003597395.2 Chelonoidis abingdonii | reverse complement strand
AGATTTGCCTCCACTAGGATTTGGACTTCACTTTTTTAAAGGGAAGTTTTTTATCTCTCCACTGCTTCTTTTTACATGGTTGTTAAAACCACAGTGGCTCTTAGTCTTTTACTGTGTTTTCTTAATTTTGAGGGTATTACATTGAACTTGGGCCTCTATTTTTATGGTGTCTTTAGGTCACGCTGTTACCTTTTAACTTTTGTTTAACTAACTCCCTCATTTTTGTTATAGTTTCCCCCTTTTGAAATTAAATGCCACAGTGTTGGGCTGTCTAAGGTGCTTCTTCCCAACCACAGGATGTTGAATGCTATTGTTATGGTCACTATTTCCAAGCGGTCCTACTATAGTTATCTCTTGGACCAGCTCCTGCGCTCCACTCAGGATTAAATCTAGAGTTTCCTCTCCCCTTGTGGGTTCCCATACCAGCTGCTCCATGAAGCAGTCATTTAAAGTATTGAGAAATTTTATCTCTGCATTTCGTCCTGAAGTGAAATATTCCCAGTCAATACGGGGATAATTGAAATCCCCCGGTATTATTGGGTTCTTAATTTTGATAGCCTCTCTAATTTCCTTAGCATTTCATCATCAGTATCACTGTCCTGGTCAGGTGGTCGATAATAGATCCCTAATGTTATATTTTTATTAATGCATATCACAGGAGTGAACAGTTATGAGTGATAGAGAGCAGAACATATTTGTACCGTGATGGGGAGGTATCAGAGGACTGAGTTAAGGAATGCAAGGATGGGGGTGAAACGGTTTAGGAGGCAGGAGGAAATGTTGTCTCTGGCAGGTGCAGGAATTAGAGCTGCAGTGCTAGTGACAAACATCAGTGGAGGATGGAAAGGAGCAGAGGGAGGTCATGGTACATTTTGCTCATTTTATCTTTGAAAATGTTGGCTGGAGGTAGTGAAGGGAGGGCAGAGGATCCAGTGGCACGTGGGATTAAGGAGGAAGTTGAAAGTTGCAAATAGGCAATGAGGACGGCAGGCGTGGGAGCCAGCGAGAATGGAGGAATGGTGCTATTTGAGCAGAAGGTTCCTGTGGAAAGTGAAGTTAGATCTCGAGTAAGCATGCAGAGTGATGACCACCCATTCCACATGGCACAGCTTAGTTCAGTACCAGCTCCACATAAACAGAGAACAACTTGGGTGTTTGTGTCGGCTAGGGGGAATGATAGCGTATCTGGTTATGCAGATTCAGTGAGTCAAAAATAACCTTGTAAGAAGTGTGTAGGGGTCACTTCTCACGGGTTGGTTTACTGACTGGTTTGCCAGATGCCTTCAGATTAAGAGTGGATTGCATTCCAGTAGCCCATGCTTATTTCACCACAGAAAGCCTCTTTGCTCAGATTTCATAAAAAGGGAGAGAAGGAGAGGGCTCACTTTACGCATAATGGATACATATTTTTTTGTGTGCCTGCTTCATTTTGAAAGCTACATTGTGCATCCCTCTCCATCACAGCCCTCCCCCATCTCCTTTGTATTTGGAACCAAGTGATGTATGTTTGGCATTACGATAATTGCAAATGTCCTTTGGAGGAAAAGTCATTTTTATTTAGTAAATAGAATGCATGAATAATGAGCAGTACAAGAAAATTGTAAAATAATTAGGAGGTGGTTCAGAGGTGCTCATTTACAACTGAGGAAATTAAATATGCAAATACATTATTATCACAGAGGTAGTTAACCGACAATGAGTGAAAAAAAGATTGTGCCTTCTAATTTATCATTGTTTAAGAGACACCTGTGAGTGTTATCTGAAAAATGACAATTCTGCGAAATGCAGATGGTTGCATTTTACCTCCTATCACTGATTTCTTTTATACATTAATTAGCTGTGGGGAGGGGTGAAGATTGCCTTGCTGTATGAGGAAGATATTTGTGACTGAAATATTTTAGAAAAAATGATTAAATAAAGGCTTGGAAGCCATAGCTGTTTCTATTATCAGGCCAATGGAAACTCACCCAAAAGATCTATATTTGGAATTTGGTCAATTAAATGAGTTCCAGTTTACTTCACTGTTTCAATGCTGGGTTGATTAGCATTGCATAATGTTGTGGCCTCGCCCAATCACAATACACATTCAGGAAAGTTTCACTATCTGTGTTTCTTAACCAAAGGCATAAAAGATTTTCAAAGGAGTTATAGTCGCTTTTGTTGTTTAAACAAACTGCTGTTCTAATGAAACTGTGATGTTAATAACACTGAGTCCAATTGCCCCCTGAGATCCATGTACAGAAGGCATCCTTTCTGAGAATCTCACTCATTGCTAGCAGAGATGGGGAAGGCAGCTTCCTCCACAGCTGCACAGCTCCAGGATTCATGGAGAGCCCTGTGAGAAGGAAGGAATCCACATATGAGTAAGCATCTGATCTGAGGCAGAAGCGAGGAGGGTCTGGGGCAGGGACAGCACATCTTCTCCAAACGCTGTTGGGAATCTAGATGAATGTTAAGATCCATCCAACAAACACCATCATTTCACTGAACAAGTAAGAATCATTATGAGCTATATTCTGCCACCTTTATTGATATGGGACTTTATCTAGTTCCCGCTGAAGTCAATGGAAGTCTTGTCATTGACTTCAATAGGAGTTGGATAATGCCTACGTACCATGTAGTCGCATTTTGTTTATGGACTTTATGGATGGAGGTATATTCTGCCACACTTTCTCATTTTGGTTATTAACTATTTAATTATTGTTACTGCTAAAGACATTAACAAGCTCTTTTTTAAAGATGCTGTTGTAATCAGAGTTGGCGTAATAAAGCAAAACCCAATTCACTGTTATTCCTGTGTATAAAACCTTTGCTGAGTTGTTTTGCTAGCATATATATCAGAAGTGGGCAGCTCTGTAATAATTTATTAATATTGCACTGTGACCTGGTTATTGGGGTGTTTACTGTATGAATATGTTGGTTTAATTTAATAGCAGGCTGTTGGAGAAACAAGTAGGAAATGGGACAATGGTTCCAGGGAGTCGCCCATCTGCCAACACTTAAGGCACAACACAGGAGCCATTCGCTTTGATGTTCTTCTTCCTACCCCCTGCTGAACTTACTGGACCGATCTGTCAAGTGGGGTTTTCCAGACTTTTGGTCTGAGAGAATAAGGCTGGATTTAAAAGACAGTCCTCCAATGACAGAGGGAAGGAAGGAAAATTCAGACTCCAGTGTCTGGGAATTTAGACCCATGGGGGTCTACACTGTAAGAGGATCGCCTTTAAATAAGAAAGACATGTATCTAGACTGTTTATTGTTGGACAATTCTTTTTCTCTTACGTTATGCTCCATTCCTACTGTTAATATTAAACAATTCTTTGGTTTCAGAAATCTGTCTGCCACTGTATTCACCAGATCACCCAAAAAGAAAGAACCAGCAGGTGCCAAACCCAGTCAGGGCCACTGGGTAAGCACAGTGGATACATAGGGCTAGTGAAGCCCAGAGCCCAGCCTAAGCGTAGGAGAATCACAAGATACTGCTCTAGGAAATGTACAGGCATGAGGCCTGACACCATAAGATCACACTTAGAGAGAGGGGTCAGAGATGCACCTAGACCTGTAATCATGGTAGTGTCCATCACTCATAAAGTTCAGAAACATTTGAGCAAGCAAGATTTTATCCACTACAATGTTCATGAAACACAAAGGTGTCAAAAATGCCAGTGCAAATATTGGTGACAGTATTTTCACCGGAATTGCTCTTACAGCCATCTTGAAAAGGTCTTTGTATTATCTGCACAACAAATTTGTCAAATAATTATGAATCTTTGAGGAGAATTTGTCAAATGTAAAAGGGCCCCTTGTGTTTCTAAAGCTTGGATCATCCAATTTTGAAAAAAAAGCAAGTCAGTGTTACACAGGAGACTTATCCTATGATGCATATGTGTGGCCAGTTTGTGAATAATTTAATACCTAAAATTTCTTTACACAACTGTTGACTAAACAATTGCAAATAATTGGCAAATGCATAAGATCATGTGCCACTCTTGGATCATTAATAAACACGAAAAGGAGGTTATTTTTTCAGATAAAGTATTCAAAACAAATAGAGCTGTCTATTAATTGCAGTTAACTCATGTGATTAACTAAAAAACAATTAACTGTGATTAAAAAAATAATTGTGATTAACCGCACTGTTAAACAATAGATTACCAACTGAAATGTATAAAATCTTTTCGGATGTTTTTCTACACAGTTTAAAATATATTGATTTCTATTACAACACACAATACAAAGTGTATACTGCTCACTTTATATTATTTTTATTACAAATATTTGCACTGTAAAAATGATAAACAAAAGAAAGAGTATTTTCAATTCAACTCATCCAAGTACTGTAGTGCAATCTCTATCATGAAAGTGCAACTTACAAATGTTGATTTTTTTTTTGTTACATAACTGCACTCAAAAACAAAACAGTATCAAACTTTAGAGTCTGCAAGTCCACTCAGGCTTACTTCTTGTTCAGCCAATCACTAAGACAAACAAGTTTGTTTACATTTACAGGAGATACTACTGCCTGCTTTTTATTTACAATGTCACCTGAAAGTGAGAACAGGCATTGCCATGTCACTTTTGTAGCAGATGTTGCAAGGTATTTATGTGCTAAATATTTGTATGCCCCTTCATACTTCAGTCACCATTCTGGAGGACATGCTTCCATGCTGATGATGTTCATTAAAAAAATAGTGTGTTAATTAAATTTGTGACTGAACTCCTTGGGGGAGAATTGTATGTCTTGTGCACTGTTTTATCTGCATTCTGCCATATATTTCATGTTATAGCAATCTCGGATGATGACCTAGCACGTGTTGTTTGATTTACAACCACTGTCACTATAGATTTGACAAAATGCAAGGAAGGTACCAACATGAGATTTCTAGAAATACCTACAGCACTTGACCCAAGGTTTAAGAGTCTGATAAATCGCAAAATCTAGAGGGACAAAAGTGAAGCATTCTTCAGAAGTTTTAAAGAGCACACTTCAGATAAAACTACAGAATCCGATACCAGCAAAAAAGAAAATCAACTTTTGGTGCATCTGTATTCAGATGATATAAATAACATGTATCAATCCTCTTGCTTTGATTTATGAGCAGAACCTCTCATCTATCATGGATGTCTTCCTCTGAATGCGTCGTTGAAGCATGAAAGACATATAATTTTTGCCAAATCTTCAAGTTAAATATCTTCCGATCCGTTTCGAATCCATGAATGCATTGTCTTCACTTTTAGGACATTTGTAAACAAGAACAGCACAATTATCTCCTGCAAATTAACCATAACTTTTGTTTAATGGCTTAAGTAGACCATGACTTACTAAAGCAAGGTGTTCAAAAACTATGCGTCTTTTACTCCCACCAGGAAGGCTAGAGCCCAGCCCCTTCCCTACTTCTCCCTCTCTCCCGCAAGCCACCCGCTAGTCACAGCAGTTCTGGTTGGCGGTGGTTGCTCTCTCCTGCACAGGTTCAGGCATATCTGGCTCCAGCCGGAACGCTGCAGAACAGCTGTCTGGCAGCATTGGTTAGGGGCTGGCTACCAGAGTCACTCTACTAGGTCACTCCGGAACCATCCTCAGTAGTCCAGGTGACAGGGCCAGGATTCGGCCATGGAAGCCACACCAGGTGATCCTCGCATCCGTTTGACGTGCGATCAGATGATCAGCTGCTCAGCTTGTGTTCCAGTTGCTCACTGAATTGGCTGCTCTGACACTCCCCCTACTCCACACCCCCAGCGCCTGTCAGCAGACACTGCCCCCTGATGTTTGACTATGTCAGCGGTCACAACTGGGCATTGGATACGAATCTGCAACCCGCGAGCCCAATGTTTACCCTGACCCCTACGATCGAAGCCTAACCAAGCTCTCGGTCGTGGTTTGCTGATAGAATCCAGACATCAGAATCACACCACCAGTATCATTAACATCACCGACTTCTCCATCTGAGCTTCGCTTATGTGCGCGTGGGTGGTACCCGTTGAATGTTAGTACAAAACTGCAGGAGAGTGCTGAATGCTTCAGTGTTAGATTCATTAAACAGATCAGTATTAATTAGAACAGAATACGCGGTATATCTCTTCTTGCCTTAAAGGGTTAACAAGTTCAGGAGCTGGCTGTCACCTGACTAGAGAACTCCAATCAGGACAGGGATACTTTTCAATCTTAGGAGGAAGTTTCTGTTTGCGGTTAGTTTTGGTTTGTTCTCTCTTGTTCGCGAAACAGATGCACTAGTTTCTCTCCAATCTCTCCCATACAGGTTTTATTTGAAGTTTTTTTTTTTTTTTTTCAGAAAATAAGGTTATAAGCTTTTAAGGTGTGTAATAATGCGACTTATGCTATGTTTCTTTCATTTATTGCAAATGTTATTTGCTAGAGAGTTAAATTCTGTATTTCTTGAAGATTTAATTGTTACTTGTATACCTTAGCTGGAGGATATTCAGTTCTATAGCTGGAAGACCCTGTACTATTCAACTGAAATTTACAAAATAAATTTTACGTTTTTCTCTCTTTATAAAAATTCTCTGTTAAAACTATGTTTTTTATCTTGAACCCAGACGGTTGATTCACAGGAATTGTGTGGGAGAGAAAGAGGAAGGATAAGAGTCTAATTTCTCTCTTGGTGTCAATTACTGGTCTCTCTCAGGAGATCGGGACGGATGGAAAAGTGAGGAAGCAGTTCCCGCTTTTTGGATAAGGATTTATCACAGTGATCTTCCAGGGTAACCCAGGGAGGGGAAGCCTGGGAGAGGCAACGGTGGCGGAAAGGGTTTACTTTCCTTGTGGTAAGATCGAGAGGGTCTGGGTCTTGGGGTTCCCCGGCAAGGTCTTGAGGGGACCAGAGTGTACCAGGCACTGGAATTCCTGGTTGGTGGCAGCGCTACAGGTTCTAAGCTGGTAATCAAGCTTAGAGGAATTCATGCTGGTACCCCATCTTTTGGACGCTAAGGTTCAGGGTGGGGAATTATACCATGACAGGGAGGGCAGTCGGGGGGGCAGGAAGTGGGTGGGGGTCGGTTGGGGCCAAGACCAGACTGTTTGGGGTGGCACAGTCTTCCCTACCTGGCCTTCCATACAGTTTTGCACCCCAAATGTGGTCCTCGGGCCAAAAAGTTTGCCCACCCCTGCTCTGAAGTTTTACACTATTTTGTTTTTGAATGCAGTTTTTTTTTGTACATAATTCTACATTTGTAAGTTCATCTTTCATGATAAAGATATTGTACTATAGTACTTACATTAGATGAGTAGAAAATACAATTTATTTTTGTTTTTTCAGTGCAAATATTTCTAAGCAAAAATAAATATAAAGTGAGCACTGTACACGTTGTATTCTGTGCAGTAACTGAAAGCACTATGTTTGAAAATGTGGAAAATATCCAAAAATATTATTAACAATGCGATTTATTGTGCAATGAATCATGATTAAATTTTTTAATCATACGATTAATCGCAATTAATTTTTTACATCACTTTACAGCCCAAAAAACAAATAATTCAACCGTCTCTAGTTGCAATATAAAGCTTGAAGACTATGTAAGTTAAGTGTATAGTTCTAGAGGGTTCCCAGACAAAGGATCCAATCCCACATCACTTTTGCATGCAGCTCTCATAATAAATAATTTCTGTGGAAGTTACACAAGTGTAATGAGGTGAAGTAGCTTGGGAGCTGCTTGGAGGGTGCAGTACCACTTTTACAGGTGTTATAAAAGGGGAATAGTGTGCATTTTTTGAGTTTAAGTGATCCTGGAATAAAAACAAACAATAGCTGCAGCTGCTGTCCTCTCCTAGTTAGAATACAATGGCAGTGTGAAAGAATTCCAGGAGAGAGGAGTTTATGAAATATATAAATGTCATTTGATCATTTCATCATACTATCAAGGTTTGCTTTCTTGTTTTTTTTTAATAACCTCAGTTTCTTAAATTTCAAAAAGTTTCTTCAAGCATAGGAATTGACATAACTAATCTAATCAATGGCCCATCAGTCAACAGTAGTGACTAGTAACAGATACTTCTGAGTAAGAGAAACAAAATCATAACAGTTAGCCATGGAATAAAAATTTCAGGCCCAGATCCTCAGGTATGCCAGAGATTAACTTCATACACTTGAATTGGAAGAGACAGTTAAAGGTTCTAAGGCGGCTCTAGGAACAGCATTCTGCTTTGCTGACAATAGGGACAGGTGGAAGGTAAATTCGGGGCTGCTGTAATTTACACTGCTTTGTAGTGATCCCCTTGAAGCAGTTTACATCAACAGAGATTGCTAGAGTGCTGTGTTCTCCAGCCACACCTTCTTCCATCCTCAGCATGCTCTTGACATAATCCCAGCCAATAGGGCTGGCAGGGTATGGCACACAACTCACCATATCAGAGCTACACAGGGTAGAGATTCCCCTATGTTTATGGTAGTTTTAGAGCCCTTTCATGTCATTTCAGCAGCACAAAGAGACCAGACCATAGAATAAGCTCTGGTCCTCTGTCTCAGCAGAACTGCCAGTAATTCATTCCTTTTTATTAATTTTTAATCTAAGAAGATACATTTTGTATCTTCCTTTCCTTTTTTTTACAATGCCATTTCATGCATTTTCCCCTGCAATATCTGTATGAGTTAGGATGCCAGTTTATTAGCTGTATGATTGCTATGAATATGTTTGAAGGAGCTGGGAAAAAGCAAAGAGGTAGTTTGGTGACCATTGTTGGCAGTTTCACAAGTGAATATGAGTTTAATGTACCATCCTATACCCTGTTTTGCAGGGCCGGCTTTAGGCCAATTCCCCCGATTCCCCGGAATCGGACCCCGCGCCCAAGAAGGCCCCACGCCTTAGGTGCCTTTTTAATTTTTTTTACATATCCGGCAGCGGTCTAGGTCTTCAGCGGCATTTCAGTGGCGGTGGGTCCTTGAGTGCCACAGAAGACCCAGAGAGAGTGAAGACCCCCCTCCCCCCACCGCCGAAGTGCCGCCAAAGTCCCGGACCACCGCCAGGTATTTGAATCGGGCCCCGCAGTTCCTAAAGCCGGTCCTGCTGTTTTGTACATCACAAAACCACCACAGAACTTGCTTGGATTGCCTATGATTAAAACACTGAGACACACGGGCAGAGATTTGTGGGAGTTGGACTCACTTCAGTGTAATATTTATCCCTCATTTTCATGAGCATTAAATTTGCTCACAAATTTCAAATGATAATAAGTGAGAGACACACAAAAATTGCAAGAAAAACAGGTTCCTGTTTTAGAAGTAATGTTTCTTAGCAAACAAGTACAGTACGTGCTCTGAAGTAGTTTAATATATACTGAATTACAACTTCAATTGCCAGCCACTGAAAGTAACAACTAATCGTTCAGAGGATGAAAATTACTGACCGATTCTGTTGGTTATATATATTTATTATAGGTTGTGCAGTAAATACACCTGACATGGAAAAAGCCAACTTTCAATCCAGAAAGAAACAACTAAGATGCATCAATTTTTCCCAGCACACTGGAAACATTTTTCATAGAAATAAACACATTTCACAGGCTTCTTCTTTACTTTAATAAAATAAAAAGTACATAGCAGGGTGTCTTGTAACAAACTGTCTTCTGAAGTTGTGAAAGGACATTCTATATGCTTAGTGGCCATTTAATTTAATGGGATTTTTATTAGTGTACCCTCACTGGTTATTTAAACCACAGAGGTCTATACACGTAAAGGCAAGATTTGAACAGGGAAGAAAACTGAAAGCAGCAATTTTATTTAAAATAAAATAGCATTAGATTTATTTATTTAAATTACATTTTTCCAAACAATTTGATGAAATGTCACTTATAAGCGAGGTAAAATAATTCATTCTGTGCTTTTAACCACCAAAGACAACGTACTGGTAAAACTCTTATGTGTACATTTACTTCAGGAAATCAACAGACTATGCCACAGAAGGACATTACTTTTGCAACTGAAGCATGGAAAGGAGGTTCACCTTCCAAAATTATCATTCTTATCGTCGGTGAAGTGAGGGTTTTATTTACTTCATACTTCACCCTAGTATATTCCAAACGTATGTGAATGGAGGCTGGAAGAGGGGAGGTATACAACTAACAATGAAGATATATCCTTGATAATCTGAAGTATTCCACATGGAAATCCTAGGACTCCTGAATTTATGCAATTGCCATTCCAATTAGCTTCATTTTCAATACCTGCACTTTAAAAGGTCATTTAAAGGACCTATATTATCATTAACATCAACAAGATTGACTCACATTTTAATTATCTTTTTTTTCCTGTGAGGTTCATTGTTTTTACCTTATTTCTCAAACCACTTCCTTAAGGTTTCTTTTTAATGTATTATATAAAACTGCATTATAAAACTGTATTCTTTGGCTATAGAATGATTTAGAAGGAGAAATTCAGTAACAAAAGAAAGGGGCTTTTTGGTTCAAAAGATTTTATTTTCATTAACGATAGATTCTAAAATTTAATAGTTTTGCAGGTTTTGGGGGAAAAAAAAAATCGGCACTTCCTGGTTTGGGCCAGAACAGGAGATGGAAGTAGTGGGAGAGAGGCTATTTTTGTACTATTTCTCACCTGGCCCAAACCGGGATGTACTGGAAAACCTATTTAGATTGTAAACTCTCTGGGGCAATCGTTCTCTCTCACTATTTGTCTATAGAGCACCTAACACAATAGGGGCTCAGCTGAGGCCTCTGTGCCACTGTAATACAAATAACCACAACAACTAGTATTTATAAAAATTATAATTATAACAATTCTAATCTCAAGTGAAAACCTGTTCACAGACATTTCTAGCCCAGTGAAGATAGAACTCATAATTAGCAATAAAAGAAGGCCCGTGAAATGGGGATGTTCACGGGATTGTTTTAGGCAAATTCTGCATGGGGGACAAGCGACAGCCAATCATTCTGATGTAATTAAGAAAGCAGCACCTGGCTGAGCCATTCTTTCTGACTATTGATGTTAGGTTGGTAAGCTGTCGAGGTACAGACATCAATTTCCATGAGGCGCAGGAATTCCCACCAGCAATGGGAACAAACTGGATTCCCCTGTCGGAAACTATGCTCATTGATAACCCATGGAGGTTAATGATATTTTCTTAAGAAAAACTAGGCTGTCTTTCAGGCAGTGGTGGGGCCCTGACATGGTACAAAATGTGCTTTTTTCTATAAGAAGATCCACTACCACTAGAATAATGGTGTGTCCTTGGGAGAGCAGTAGTTCCATGATAAAGTTGATGGAAATTATAGTCCAAGGCTGAGATGGGGTGGGCTAGGGACATAGGAGACACGGAGATCTTGGATGGGGGTCTTTGTCTGGGCACAGAGATTGCAGGACCTCATGTAAGTTGCTACAAAAGCACACAGGGATAGCCACCAGAAGTTTCTAGACAACAGATTCTGGGTTTTAAAATCAGCCAGATCAGCCGAAGTGGCCTATCATGACAACATTTTAGGACTTGGAGTCAGGGTGGGCCCTTGTGCATATAGATGTGCCCCTTGTGGTAAAGGATTCCATAGTGGAGTGTGAATGTCAACTTGGACTGAACATTGACCTCATCTAAGGCCCAGATGGATTTGAACTGAATGTTGATCATGAGGCAGCAGGGACCAGATGGAGGGTATCTGGTTGTGGACTGCAGTATTGGTAATAAAATTAGAAGGTTTTAGAATCGTTCACAGGATTTCTATGCCGGGTTCACAGTATCACATCCTTCTGAGATAACACATCTGTCTTCCCATTCATTGTTTTGGAGTAGTAGGTGACCATGAAATTGAAGCATGTAAAGAAGAGGCAATAGTGAACCTGTCACTGGTTCAGGTGTCAGCCTTTCTTTAGGAATTCCAGGTTCTTATGACCAGTAAGACTGTAGACTGGGAACTTAGTGTCTTCTAGGATATGCCACCACTCTTGAAAGGCCACTTTAATGGCTAATAATTCTTTATTTAGAATGCCATAAATCTTCTCTGGTGGGGTAAGTGTTTACAAATGGAAGGTACAAGGATGAAGCTGACCATTGGAGTCAGCCAACTGCTAAAGGATTACTTCTAGTGCAAAGTTTCAAACATCAGCCTCCACTGTAAATGGTTTGGCCAGGTCTGGGTGAATCAAGATGGGGTAGTGACAAATCTTTGTTTTAAGTGACCAAAGGCAATCTGTGCTTCTGGGAACTAAACAACTGGCCTCCTTTGCATAGGAAGATGGTGACAGGCAAGAGTAAACTGAAGAACCCATTGCTAAATTGTCTGTAGAAATTGGAGAGGCTCAGGAAGCACTCCATAGATGTCTTGCAACTGTCCAATCCATGATGACTGCCACCTTATATGGGTCGATAGCCAGTCCCTTAGGGATGATGACATAAACAAGAAACTGCACTGTGTCCTGATTTCACTGGCATTTCTCTGGCTTGGCATACAAGTGCTTTGGGTGAAGTCTTTCCAAGACTCTTTGTAAGTACTGGTCATAATGCACTTGGTCTTCTGAAAAAATAAGAGTATCATCAAGGGAAATAATGATGAATTGATCCAGCATGTCCCAGAAGATTTCACTAACAAAATGTTGGTAGGTCACTGGGACTTTGCACAGACATGACGAGGTACTCAAACTGGCTATACTGAGAGTGGAAGGTGGTTGTGCATTTGTTTTCCTCTTACATACATACAATATTATAGGGCTCTCACTCCCACTGGCGCCTCCTGCTGGTCGCTCCGGGAATTAGCTCTTGACCGCCACAGAGTGCCCTCAACGCATGGTGTCGGGCCCATCATTAGCTTCTGCTGCACTGGGACCCACGTGGCTCCCTGCTCAACGGTGTCCTCCTCCGGGCAGTCTCTGTTTACTTCAGGACACTGCCCTCTGGCAGTGCCCACTAGTCCCGTCTCACTCCATTCCGGGGGAGTGTTGGTAACAGCAGTCCTTCCGTCCGCACTTGCCTCGGTGACCAACCACAACCCTGTAGTCTAGCCCCTTATCTCATGGGCCAGTTGCAGTCTGTCTCGGCCCCTCTTCGCAAAGGCCAGGTACAGTACAAAGGAGGAAAAGGGGGGACCCAGGCCTGCTTGCTACTCTGGGCCCTGACCCAGGAACCCTCTAGCAGCAGCCTCCCTCTACCCTTCCCTTCTCGCCTGCTTAGTGCCCCTGGTCCACTTTCCCTTTGGCCCTATGCACCTTCCTGACCCTCTGCAGCAGGGCCACAGCCTGGCAGGTAATGGGCTAGAGCTCCTGTCTGCTCCCCTAAGCATGCCCATCACTACACTGTCCAAGGTGCTGCTCCTTTTGTCAGGATCCATTCCTTCTCCCTTGCCGGCCAGGGAGTGATTCACTTCTCCTTAGCTGGGCAGCCTTTATACAGAACCTAGCCCGGTCCTGATTGTCTGCCTCCCCGCTTGCCCTGATTGGCTCTCCCCAGGCCTTCTTTGATTGACTGCAGGTAGGCACAGCCTTTCTGGCCTGGTTCAGCCCTTTCCTGTGAGCTTGTTCCCTTAGGGTAAAGATTCCTTCGATTGTGGCATGAGTTGCAGATAGTACCAATTATTTTACTGGCTCCTGGAACACAGGACTGCCAACAGTACTGGGAGCAGAAACACATTGTCCCCTTCCGCCAGCAGATGCATGGGTCATGTGCAGCGAGCCATGGCATACTGAGGATGAAAACAGATGGGGGGACTGAATTATTGCTAATTGCAGGATTTCCTTATATCCATGGAGAGAAATGACTGCTAGGGGAATGGTCTGGTTGGTTACTGGGCCTGAGGACACAATCAAACCATCAATGGTCTCCACTAGATCCAGAGAGTCTTTGCTCAGGCTAGGAATCCTCTGGCCTTAGCAAAGTCCCGGTCCGCAAAATTGTCAAAGGCCCCCAAGTCAACAAGACTCATAAAAAACTGGATCTGCGGTGGCACTCAGAGGTGCATTCAGTGATGGCTCAGGATTGCTGCTGTGTCTACAAAGGCACGTGGGAGGCCCAATAATCTTGAAGGGAAGTAGGAGACTGGCCCAACAAAGATTACTTTATCGAGGCTGGGACCTGTCACGTTCTTGACAGGCCATCCCAGTCTTTGTCAGACATTATGCTGCAAAATGTCCAGTTTCTCCTCCAGTATAAGAAGATCCCCGAGGCTCAGCTTCGATGCTTCTCTGCACCAGGGAGATGTGGGCAGACTTGGTCAGTTGCCTGGGTTTTGGATCCTGAAGTGGACTATACAGTTGAGGACTCACAGTCTCGTGTGTTGGAAGGTTTTGTGGGTGCTGAGTGTGCTCACGGCATCCCTCAGTCAAGTGGCTGCCAATTCAAATGCATAAGTCCATTAGAGCCAGCTTCTTCAGTGTCTTTATGTAGTCCTAGTCAGAAATGATGACACTGCTGCCTCGTTTAATTCAATGTCTGTGGACAGGTGGCAGAATTCAGCCACATGTTGATGCCACTGTCACAGTGCTTGAAGTATGGACTCAGCAGTTCAGGCAAGGTTTGAGTCAAAGATCACAGACATTGCATGAATAAACTCCACCAACTGGTTTAGAAGGGAGCTGGACTGTTCCAAGATGGGAGACATCAAAGCCAAGGCTTCCCCAGTCAATAAATTAAAAATGAACCCAACCCAGTCTTGGACGTGGGGAATGACTGGGGTCCTAACAAGAACAGGAGCTCTCAACTGGTTTAGGAATCCTCACAATTGGCCACAATCACCACCAATTTTTTCTGGAAGTGGGATCTTTGGCTCCTGGGGAAACAGAACCAGGGCAGCTGAGAAAACCACCTCCACCAGCAGGGCAGACACCTGTGCCTGCAAGTTCTGTGTGGCTCCTAGCTGAACTGCTAGAGAGGGATTAGCCTGGGTGGGATCCATGACAAAGAGATGAATCCCTAGCCTGGTTGTTTCTGGTGAACTGCTCCAACTGTTTGAGAGACGGCCATAGCCAGTCAGGCTTAGTGAGCAGAGCAAGAGTCAGCCCTACTGGATAGAGCAAGGGTCAGGCCTAGTGAGTGGAAAAGGAGCCAGGAAGCAGATCCAGACCAAAGATCAGAGCCAGAGCCAGGAACTAACATCCTAGCAAAGGCACAGAGCCAGGATCAGGAACCAGTAGACATTCCAAGGCTCAGGACCAGAGTCAGGAACCTGAGTCAGGGTGAGAAAGCCAGAACCAGGAGCAAGGTGAGGAAGCAGGGCTTGAGCAGCAGCATGGAGGGGGCAGGAACAAGGCAGGAACAGGAATAGGAGCAGGGCTGGAGCAAGACAGAAACAAGGTGAGGAATGGCGGACACAGGGAAGATTGCAGCTGCTGGCATGAATACATTGAGCAGCCAGAGAGCTCCTGCTGCTGCTAGGTTTAAAAGCGAGCCAGCTGCCCTTCCTGACCAGTCAGGTGGTGTAGTTAATCAGGTAGCCTGCTGCAGGCCGCTGTACTTGTTGTGTTGCCAGGAGACTGATTCTGCCACAGGCCTTGATCCCTAGCATGAAGTTTGGGGACAATGACATTACTTACTGTTTTTGTCATTGCTCATGGTGATCATAAAATATTCAAAAGTCAACAGGAGTCTGGAAGTTGAACAAATATTCACCAGCACTGTTTTACAGTTTTTACCCTCTGTAGTCATGACCTTTTATCACACTCTGAATGAACTTGTATCAACAAAGATCAGGAAAGAAATTTCTACTCGTCCCACCCTCATGTCCAGAGTTTCACAATAACTGATTTGACGTGTTATGTTTATTTGTGACCCTATTCTGAAACATCAGGTATTGGGTGCTGCAGGAGACTGGATCATAGAATTGATGGATAGATGAACAGGTCTAAAATTGTATCTATCCATCTCAAGCTTTGGGGAAGATTTAATGCAGTAGAAATGCTAGCTTTAGCATCAACATTTCATTTGATAGTGCTCCCTTTAGAAATGCTAATAGTAAACAACTTAATGAAAATAGAAAGCACAGTTTCAAAGCCAGATTCACTGTGCTCTGTGGGCTCAAACTGGTGTAATCCAGACCTCAAGCCTTCAATGTCAGCAAGTTCACCTCTAGAATGATTATTATTTAAATTCTGACAGTGTCTAAAAGCCTCCAATTGGAAGTGGAGCACCAGGGTGCTAGATGCTCTACAAACACATCGTAAGGGACATCCCATCCCAAAGAGTTTACAGTGTTAGCAGACAAGACAAAGGGTGTGGGGAAAAAGATGTAAGATATGAGTAGAATGATCAGGATGATGGGTGTCAAGTATCAGGTTAGAACCTCTTAAAATTTATTTTGCTTTTTCATTAGTGTGGACAGGACTGGTAGTGCCAGCCAGACTATGACAACCTGGGTAGAAACTTTCCATGGTTGGGGACTGCCTCAATTTGATTTGTTTTGGAAAATTTCAGCTAAATCAGCTCAACCATTTCCAAGAAGCAGGCTCTGGAAAAATACATTGTTTTGCATGTGTTAAAAAAATTCTGAAAACTTTTCCTTTAATAAGCTCTGATTCTGAAGGAGTCGTGATCAGGGCAAAAAAGGACTAAATTTACCATGAATAATGAGACTGCTTCTCCTTTCACTTATGCTGGCTTAAGTCCATTTATTTTGGTGGAGTTACTACTGATTCACCTGAGAAAAGAGGCAGAATTATTTTTATCAACCAAAGTGTAGCCCGCTCTATAAAATATCTAGGGGCATCTACATCTATGTATAAAAGCTGGAAGGACACATGAGAAAATAATTTGGGGAAAATAACTTAAAATAAGAGAACAGAGGATAAAACTGTAGAATAAACTCCTGCTCTTCTTAGGCAGAGTACTATAAAAACAAGAGTAGTGCCTCCTAAACTACAATACCTATTTCAAAGCAAACAACTTCATGTCCCGCAGCTTTCTTTAAAAAGGTTATTACCTGATTAACTTAATCTGAAAAAGGAAGATGCCTCATATGAAATTGACAACAAAAATGCTGCCATAGGAAAATAGAGGGATCGAGGTGCCAGAACTAAAACAATATTATTGAGCTTCACTCCTTTTTTACGTTGCTAAGTGGTATAAATCTGGTAGATGTATGCCTCACAGTCAAACAAAACAGGCATTTCTTCCAAACTATAACCTCCAGAAAGCAACAGATTGTGCAGCCAAATGGCAAAATGCATTATTCCACATGCTTAAAAAATACAGCAGAAATATAGCTTGTGCTCCTCAAACATTTCAAATAAAAATATAATAACAGTGACAATGCCACTCAGAGATAATCCTGAACTACCAGTGTGTATCTGAAATGGATCTTTTGAAAAGTGACATATTAAGCAAATACTCTTGCAACATTTATATGAGACTAAACCTGTATTAACTCAGGGCCGGCTCCAGGGCCAAGCGCGCCAAGCATGTGCTTGGAGCGGCATGCCGCGGGGGGTGCTCTGCCGGTTGCCAGGGGGGCGGCAGTCGGTTCCGGTGGACCTCCCGCAGGCGTCCCTGCGGAGGGTCCGCTGGTCCCAAGGCTCTGGTGGAGCATCCTCAGGCACGCCTGCAGGAGGTCCACCGGAGCCGCGGGACCGGCGAGCGGCAGAGCGCCCCCCGCGGTGTGCCGCCATGCTTGGGGCTGCAAAATGGCTACAGCCGGCCCTGATTAACTTATATGTATAATTAACTTTTGTTAAAAATACAGGGCTAACTCATGGCCCTCTCTGTGACTGCTTTGTCCTGCCACAGCAGCAAAACGTCAATTTAAGTGGTCAGTGGAGGTACCCACCCAACTGGGATACAATCAGGGTAGTGGATCCTGAGCCATCCCCTACTTGGCCCATAGCATTGTAAGTATGATTGACCTATGATTCCAATTGCTTGGATTGCTCCTTGAGATCATGGAGAGATGGGTGTAAGATAGAGCAGCTTTGAGGCTTCTTTGATTTATATTGGTCCCTAGCTGCTTCAGGATCTGTGAGCTGCAAAGGTGACTTAAAGCAACATTTTTGTCCTCCTCTCCTGAGCTGTTCTGAGTTCAACATGGACATGCTCCAGGATTAGTGCCACAGAATCAAAAGACTGGAAAGGACCTTGAGAGATCATCTAGTCCAGTCCCCTGCACTCATGGCAGGGCTAATTAATATTTAGACCATCCCTGACAAGTGTTTGTCTAACCTGCTCTTAAAAATCTCCAATGATAGAGATTCCATAACCTCCCTAGGCAATTTATTCCAGTGTTTAACCACCCTGACAATTAGGAAGCTTTTCCTAATGTCCAACCTAAACTGCCCTTGCTGCAGTTTAAGCCCATTGCTTTTTGTCCAATCCTCAGAGGTTAAGGAGAATAATTTTTCTCCCTCCTCCTGTAACAACCATTTATGTACTTGAAAACTGTTGTAATGTCCCCTCTCAGTTTTCTCTTGTTCAGGCTAAACAAACCATTTTTTTTTTCAATCTTCCCTCACAGGACATATTTTCTAGACCTTTCATTATTTTTGTTGCTCTTCTCTGGACTTTCTCCAATTTGTCCACATCTTTCCTGAAATGTGGCACCCAGAACTGGACACAATACTCCAGCTGCGGACTAATCAACATGGAGTAGAGTGGAAGAATTACTTTGTGTCTTCTGAAAACACTCCTCCTGTAATACATGCCAGAATGATATTTGCTTTTTTTTGCAACAGTGCTACACTGTTGACGTATATTTAGCATGTGATCCACTATGACCCCCAGATCTCTTTCTGCAGTACTCCTTCCTAGGGAGTCATTTCACATTTTGTATGTGTGCAACTGACTGTTGCTTCCTAAGTGCGGTATTTTGCATTTGTCCTCATTGAATTTCATCCTATTTACTTCAGACCATTTCTCCCATTTTTTCAAGATCATTTTTAATCAGCTACAGGGACCAGTTCACTAGAGTTCATAAAAGAGATGGGAAAACAATTACAACATATCAAAATAAATTATTCTCTTACCATATTCCCATCAAGGATGCCTCATTTCACCTACTTCCAAATCCAGATTTCCAGTATTGCCAGTCCCAACAATTCACAAATCATTAGTCAGACATCCAAAAATCATGAGATTGGCATAAAACCATCAGGCAAAAAATCATCATGTAAAAACTAGAAGTCAAATCCTACTGAGGAAAATAAAAAGGAGCATAAACTCTTGACAAGTGAAGTGTAAAAATGTAATTAGGCAGGCCAACAAAGAATCTGAACAGTGATTAGCAAAAAAATACAAAAAATAACAGCAAAATTGTTTAAGTACATAAGAAGCAGAAATCCTGGCAAACAATCCGTAGGGCCACTGGATGATCATGGTACTAACAGTGCATTCAGGGAGGATAAGGTTATTCCAGAGAAGCTAAATGAATTCTTTGCATTGGGATGTGAGGGAGTTTCCCCACACCCGAGCCATTCATCTTAGGTGACAAATTGAGGAACTGTTCAAGATTGAGGTGTCAATAGAAGAGATTTTGGAACAAACTGATAAATTAAACAGTAATAAGTCAGCAGGACCAGACTGTATTCAAAGAGCTCTGAAGGAGCTCAAATATGAAATTGCAGAACTATTAACTTTGATATGTAACTACTAATCGTGGTATGTACTGTTTTACTGAAATCAACCTCTGTACCAGATGTCTAGAGCATAGCTAATATAACACAATTTTTTTAAAAAGAGAGGTTGTCCTGACAATTACAGGCTAGTAAACCAAGTTTCACTACCAGGCACATTGATTGAAACTATAGTAATGCACAGAATAATCAGACACACTGATGAACACAATATGTGGGGATGCATTAAGATGTCTTTTTTTAAAGGGAATGCATGTCTCACCAATCTATTAGAATTCTTTGAGGGTGTCAACAAGCATGTGGACGAGAATAATTCAGTGGATATAGAGTATCTGAACTTTCAGAAAGTCTTAGATAATGTCTCAAACCAAAGTCTCTTAAGCACAATAAGCAGTCTTGAGATAAGAGGGTAGGTCCTCTCATCGATCAATAACTGATTAAAAGGTAGGAAGCAAAGAGTAGAAATAAACAGTCAACTTTCACAATAAGAAGTGGTAAATAGCAAGATCCCCTTGCGATCTTTATTGGCACCTGTGTTGTTTAAAATATTCCTAAATGATCTGGAAAAAGGGATAAACCATAAGGTGGCAAAATTTGCAGATTATACAAAATTACTCAATATAGTTAAATCCAAAGCTGACAGTGAAGAGTTACAAAGAGATCTCACAAAACTGACTGATTGGGAAACAAAATGGAAGACGAAATTCAGCGCTGATAAGTGCAAAGTAGTGTACATTGGAAAACATAATCCCAGCTATACATACAAAATGATGGAGTCTAAATTAGCTGTTACCTCTCAAGAAAGATATCTTGGTGTAATTGTGGATAATTCTCTGGAAACATCTGCTCGATGTGCCCCAAAAGTTGAAACAAACAAAAACAAAAAAAACCCAAACTATTAGGAACCTTTAGGAAGAGGATAGATAATACAACAGAAAATGTCACAATGCCACTAGATAAATCCATGGTATGACCACACTTCGAATACTAAGTGCAGTTCTGGTTGCCCCATCTCAAAAAAAGATATATTGGCATTGGAAAAGTACAGATAAGGGCAACAAAAATTATTAGGAATATGGGACAGCTTCCATACGAGGAGAAATGAAAAAGATGGGAAATGGTTCAGTTTAGAAAAGAGATATGATACAGGAGAGATATGTTAGAGGTCTATGAAATCATGAATGGTATGGAGAGAGAACAAGGAAGTGTTATATACTCCTTCTCATAACACAAGAATCAGGGATCACTCAATGAAATGAATAGGCAGGAGGTTTAAAACAAACATAAGGAAGCACTTCTTCACGCAATGGACAGCGAACATTGGAACTTGTTGCCAGGGGATGTTGTACAGCCAAAACTGTAACTGTGATTACAAAAGAATTATATACTCTCATGGAGGATAGGTCCATCAATGACTATTCATAGACTCATAGACTCGTAGGTCAGAAGGGACCAATATGATCATCTAGTCTGACCTCCTGCACAAAGCAGGCCACAGAACCCTACCCATACACTTTTATAACAACTATTATCCAAGATGGCCAGAGACACAATCTCATGTTCTGGGTATCCCTAAGCCTCTGATTGCCAAAAGCTGGGTCTGGACAGCAGGGGATGGACCACTCAGTAAAATTGCCCAGTTTTGTTTATTCTCTCTGAAGTGTCTGGCACTGGCCACTGTTAGAAGACAGGATACTGGCCAAAATGGACCATTTGTCTAACACAGTATGTTCATTCTTATGTTCTAAATTAAAAATATAGTAATAATAGATGTTGGGTTCTTTTTAATTTGCCTTCTGGTTTCTTTGTCTCTAGTGTACAATTCCTTCACATTTTCAAACTTTTCTCTGCAGCCATGAAAATTAGAAATGTCTTTTTAAGTTAAAGCTGACATTCTTATGTAATTTTTTTATTTTAGCAGGTGGAGCTTTAGAAAAACACCACATATTTTGAGACTCTTAATCAAATTGAGAGAGAGCTGGCAACCTTGGAATACCATGTATTTGAAATGGGTGTATAGTGTAGTTTGCTGCATGCTGATTCCTTATGCTTGAACATAAATCAGAAAATAGCGTTCTTTACAAACACAGCAACACTTTACACTTCAGCAGATATTTCAGCCCTCAAGCCCCCAGTGAGACCAACATTGTGCAGTACATTGGTATCACTTACTCACTGCTGAAACAGAGTGGAACATGTCAGGCACTCTACATCAACCAGATCTTTTTAGCTATAACTAAAACAGACAATAGTATTCTAAGATGGCAAGTACACTTCTTCAACTGAGACTCTGGGGGCAATGTGGTATACGAAGAATATGATTATCCAAGTTTGGAATTTGTCTAGATTTCTTTTTAACTATTAACACCCTTGCATCAGCAAGAAACCCCAAAACAACCATCAACACCACGACCACAGCAAACCAGAGGATATTTTACAGGCTCTAAATGCTCAGGACCTATATTTTGCATTTTAGCCAAAGAAAATGAAATGAGGCTAAAGTTCTTTCAGAAAACCAGTCAGTCAATAAGTACTACAGGAGAGCTGAAATTAAACTTTTTGGAAAATGTACATCAACATGGATGAAAGGAAAATTCATTCTTTCAGAAACACAGACCATTACTAGGTACAGTACTGCATAGCAAAGTTTGATCATCTTGGCAGTAAAAAAAAAGTCCCCATTGATAGTGGCGCATCAAGCAATACTTAATTCAGTGTGGGGTAAAAAAATCTATAATAATTAAAGCTTCACACAGAGGTTCTAATTGAATGTAGGTGGAGCAAAACTAATGCACTGTTTTGGCAGGTCTGAATCACTTTCCACTTAAAGAAATGTTCCTCTTCCTGTAATCTGTGAGAGGGAAGAATGGTGATCACAGACCAAATCCTGGACTGGCCAAGGGACAGATATGCACCAGAAAAAGTAGCAGCCCAACTCCATTTCTTCTTCACCAATGGCTGCCTCAGGTGCACATCTATGGCTAGCCCTATAAATGAGCAAAATGTGCACCTGTTTTGGGCCTTGGATCAGGCATTAGGCACCTGAGCCGCTCTCACTCCCCTTTCACATCACGTTCCCTTTTCTCCCATTATGTTCCATAGTACAAACACGGGGCATGTAAGGGTGGAGTGGGTGTGTGCATGCATAACAGTAATTTGCACAGAATGAAAAAAAAGATGTAGGTACCTGTGGTCTCCTTATATACAATACCCCCTGCCTTTCTCACACAACATGCAGGTCCATATAGGGTCAGAGCCACAAGAGATTAGAAACATAAACCTAAATATTTTCTTGTAATCCTGACACAGGCAAAAACTCAGGTAAAATATTCTGACTGAGGATTTGGAATTGTGTCCATTATCTTTATTTTGATTAATAATGTAAGTAGAGCATCATGGTACTTAGTGGTAAGACATGAACAACAGAAGCTGAAGTTTCACTCATATCCCTTGTAATTTTTTTAAAGTTCTGTTTAGAGACATATCTGCTCATATAGAAGATCTGTGCTGCTTTCATTTCCTTCATTACGACTCACTGCAAGAAAGTTGGATATTTTCCACAGAATTTACTGGCTCCGTTAACTTCTTGCAAAAATTTAAGTGCCTGCTTGTGACAACACTGTTAGTTACCTTGACAGTGCTTCTGAGGTCAGAAAGGCAGCATTAAGATTTCCAGGGCTCAATCTGGCAAGGTGCTGAGTTCTACTGTGAAAAGTACAGTGGCCTCAATTCCTACTAGATTCAACAGCCATGTTTTTCAAAAGTGGTAGGTGATTTTGCATGCCCAATATCACATGCCTTAGATACTGAGATGCCTTGGAATTTCGGATACCACTGTGCATATGGTAAAAGTTGGCTTTTTAATTAGAACTGCTATATAATAAGTGCCAAAACCCAGTCAAATTGAAGTCAGAGGAGTAATAATTTTTCCTTATATCTTCGGTGTAGTTTAAAAGCTAGAAACACAATCTACTGCGGAGATGTCACATGGAAGAGATTCCCACTGAAATGAAGGCAGGTGGGCAAAACCATGGTGCTCAGAAAGTGCAAATGGAAGGATGGAGGAAATAGAGGGAGATCATCAGCTGAGTGTAAAGGTTATGGTATAATATACACTAGAATGATTTTTCATCAGAAGAGAGAAGATTAAGTTTAACAACCTTAAACACCAAAACCACAATTCAGTACTTAATGCTATCAAGGGGAACCACTGCACACATAGAAATAGCATTTTTATACAGGATTAACAAAGACAATAGCAGATCGAACAGGTAGTATGTAGTTTCCTAAATAGATTATAAACAGTAGATTGTGGAAGCAGGATAGCAAAGTGACCGTTAAAATAATCCAGATTAAAAATAACTAGGACAGGAAATCTAAAGCTTTCATAGGATAAAAAATTCAATATCTATGCATTTTTTAAATGAAACTCACAGGAAGGAACAACTGAATTAATAAGGAAAAATAATCTATATCTATTAAATTATGGAATTTTGATTAAAAATGAATTTACACACTACTTTTAAAAAATATGTTTTGTGCTTCTGTATACAAACAATAGGATAAGCACAGTTCAGGAAAACTAAAGCTTTCAATAGGAAGAACTTCTCTTGTAAAATCCAAATAACTGAAGCTTTGAATTCAAGATATTTTTCCTTCTGTCTTTGCTGTGTTTATCTGGACTGGACGGTGACTAAAGAACCTTTAACATTTATCTTACTTTTAGATCTTATATCATTTATCGTAAAATTGCCTGTGGAAAGGAAGGCCCAAGAATAGGTACAACTAAATCCCAAAGGTTCTGTTAGTGAGCATCAATTCTCCCAGTTTTTGCCCTTTTTGCCTATTGACATTTATTGTTCCTTTTTAAAACCATTAGCAAACTGCAAAAGACAGCTACTGCTACTCTGCTGGGGACAGAGGGCATGGAAGACCAGGACAAATTTGTAAAGGTCTTTCCTGATGTGAATCTCCAATAGGTTTGGAATTCATGGACTATTAAAATGTTTGGTGTGATGGGGTGACTTTGAATTAGATGGTCTCCACTTATGCAAAGAAGGTACCACATTCCTGGCTTTAAAAATTGCAGGAGTTATTAGGAAGGTGTGACACTTTATACCATGAGGGAGCACCCTGTGACCCCCATATTCCTCATTTTTATATAATTGTGATCTTGCATATAAAGCATGCCATGTAAGGTATCGGGGAAAGATTATGATCTGCTGAAAGTCACTGTTCTATCTAAATATGTATAACATTAATGCAGATGAAGTTATGAGATTGTGTTGTCTGGTTGTCACTAAAACATGCTGTAAATTGGGGAATCAGCCAGATATTAGCTCCCCAAAGACAACAATGCAAGGAAAGTTACCAACACCCAGGCGGGTGTCAAACAACCATCAACAGTCATTCTCCAGCAATTCAAGGACACACCTGCACAAGCCCACAGCAGAGGAATTGCTCAACCTTGCCTGGTGATTCAGCAAGGCCCGCCAGACATGCCTGGACTTGTGTTCCCCAAGCATATGGACTAAAGGTATAAAATAGAACACAGTGGCCCTATGCTTGGCCTTTACTCCTCCCTCCACCTATGCCGCAAGCAACAAGGACACTCAGAGGACTGAAGACTCCAACAGAGGAGACTGGCCCAGGTTTCAAGGGTAAAACTTGTGTACTATGAACTGTAATATCCAGTAGGGTGAGTAAAACTGCTTAGTATAGATGTTGCCCAGTCTAATCGGGTTGAGAGTTTAGACGGTGTGCTTATATTTTCTTTTCTTTTGGTAACCACTCTACCTGGTAAATCTGCTCAGGTTTACAAAGGCTGGTGTATACCCACTTTCCATTGATGAAGTAGTGAACCAATTAATAAACTTGCATTGCACAAGAAGGGATCTTAAGCATTGCAAGATAGTATATTCCTGGGGTGCAAGGCTGGGAGAGATTTGACTGGTGCCTTTCTCTGAGATTCATGAGTGACTCTAGGAGCATTCATGCAATTTAACTGGGTGTGGGGCTTCACGTGCTGAGTGGTTGTACTGAGTGGTAACAGCACCTGGAAGAGTTTGCTGCTTGTCACTAGCAAAGCATTGTGGGATACAGCCCAGGCTAGAGAGTTTAAGGGGCACAGTGGTCACACTGTGCCCCCTAAATAATATGGAAAAAGGTAAACTTTGTTTTAGCCCCAGTTAATCTAAAATGTACATCCAATAGACAAAGATGTTACAAATTAGAGTTGTTCTGTAAGTGATAATGTGAATAAAGAGGAAAAACAGATTATTACGGTTCTTAAGAGTTTGTTCTAAAGATGGGCCAAAACTGGAACTCCTAACATCCTTTGAATTTCAGGGATGTTTGATTTTAAATAGCTAGATCCAAAATGAGCTTCATAGTTCCAGGTTGGATGAAGCTGAGAAGGGTGTTATTTTGTAATTGCTACTGAGAGGTAGTTCTTGCAATAGTTCAGTGAAAAAAGGTGGAAATCACAGAACAGTTAAGCTCAGATGGTTTTCAACTCTTTTTTAAAGTCTCAGTCTAATCAACATCTTGTGAGTTTTTGGAGCTGTCAGTCCAAACCCTATCCCAGACTTAGTCAAATTCCAAAATGCATCTTAGCCTTAGTCCAGATATGAATCTAGATCCAAACACTACTTCCACCTTTGCCCATCTCAAGTTTATATTCAAATACAAGGGGTATAAAGAACAATTAAGAAAAACTTCCAGGAGGAATAATGGTCTTGTGGTTCAGGAACTACACTGGAACTAAGAACATTTGGATTTAGTTCCAAGATCTACTACCTACATGCTGTGTGACCTTAATTTTTCTGTTATTCAGTTCCCCATCTGTAAAACAAGGAAAACAATGCTTCTTTTCTCCACTTTTTGTCTGTCTTGTCTATTTAAATGGTGTCATAAGTAGATAGGTAAGGGTTAATTTTCTTTTACCTGTAAAGGGTGACAAAGGGGGAACCAAACACCTGACCAGAGGACCAATCAGAGACCTGGATTTTCTTTTAGAGTCTGGGAGGGAACTGGAAACTCGGTGTCTTTTTGTTTTCCTCGGCTGTGAGTAAATAAGCTTTTCTTCTAACTCCATCTTCTTTCAAATTATTCTACTAGAACATCTGTGAGTTACAACAAGGAAACAAGTAATCGCTGTGATGTGCTTTGATTTGTATTTACATGGTGGATTGCTGGATGGTTTTAATTGCTATCTTTAAATCAGACTATTTTTCCTATTTCGGATAAAGCCATATCCCTGTATAGTTCTTAAGCAGAGTTGTAGTATATGTAAGTTCTTTCTTTTTTTATATAAAGTTTTCTTTTTAAAACTTGTGGGGGTTTCTTTTCCTAGTGAGTAAAGGTGAGAGTAATTCTTTGCCCGAGCTTTCTGTTATATCTGTGACAGGCTGGGTGGGCGGATGGGAAAGAGCCCAAAGCTCTGTGTCTTACTTCTTCCTATTGTCCCAGGGCGGGAAAAGGCTACGGGACAAGGAGGGGGAATCTCTTGTGTGAGCTGACGTAGGTTTGAATGCATAGCCTCGTGGGACTAGATTTGCCTCTCTGGGTGTATTCAAACAGGAATAGGACAGCATCGCCCAGCTAACCCAGGAAAGGAGGAAACTGGGGATGAGGATAGAGGAGACCAGGGGCTCTGGTCTTGGAGGGGTCCCCAGGAAAGTTTTGGGGAACCGGGGGGCCACCCTGGAAAAACTTCATGTGGCGAAGCGGAAAAAGATCCAAGCTGGGTATAAGCTTGGGAAGGTTCACAGTAAGCACCCAGATTTTGTATGCTGAAGTCCAGATTTGGGACAGACATTTACCACAAATGGTCAGCTCTTCAAAGCAGCTATTGTCTCTTCCTGTGTGTATGTACAGCTCCTGGCATAATGGGAACTTTATCTCAGGGCCATAAGGTGGTACTGGACTACAATTACATAAATAATCATATTAATAATCCACATCATTAATGCTTGTTGAGAATATGATCATATCTGAAACCTGTCAGAATGATTATCATAACTTGCATATCAAAATGATGTTGTACAACCTGTATAGTAGAGAGAGAAAAGGAAGAAGAGGAGAAACTATGGCACAATATGGCATAACAAAGTACCATATTTACTAAGACACTAAACTGGATTTTGATCATTAAGAAGGTAGTGGAATACTTTAGTCAAGGTTCCAAGGGAAAAAAAGAAAAGGAAAGGTGATTATACTATGGACCTCTGGTGCATAACACCAGGACTTGGATGATTTAGTTGGGGATTGGTCCTGCTTTGAGCAGGGGGTTGGACCTCTTGAGGTCCCTTCTAACTCTGATATTCTATGACTCTATGACTTAAAGACAGCGAAAAAATATCTGGAGCACTCCCCAGAAGCAGAAAACCATATTTGCCATGGGGAACATTAGCTACCAGGGTATGTCCTTGACAGAAAAAAAAACATAGATGAATATGTATCATCAGAGGGCAACTTTGTGATCTAGAATGTAGAGAACTGAATTAGCCTGATCCAGAAGGATTACTTGAAATGTGATAATTGTAGTGGTTTGACCAGAAGCAGCTTCAATTCAGCAAAGCCAAAAATGCTTTCCCAGAATGAAGTAGTATAAAAGTATTAGATTTAGCAAAATGGAGGCTATTAAGAAATTTAGGGCCTGATCTAACACCCATGGATGTCAGTGGGCGCCCATCCATTGACTTCAGCAGCAGATGGATCAGGGCTAGTTAGTACAGTGAAATGGAGGAAGAGGACAGATGATGTGCAGCAAACTAAAATTTCTCTGAAAAATAAAGATGCAAGAAGCAATCAACATGGTTTGAAAAGGAAATGCTTAGAGATCCGTGGGCTAAAAAGCCCCTCACTGTGCTGTAAATGGAAACGGTTGAGACAAGCAATTAAGCAGGAACACACAATGGCTGAGAAAGGGTCTAAATAGGAAAAAATGACAGAATACATGCCAGCTCTATGGAGTGGGGGAGTGAGGAAGGCATCTACAGATCTAACAAGAGGGAAGAGAAATATGAGAGGGAGTCATCTCATTAGTAAATGAGGAAAGGATGACACTTCAGAAATGAGTGAGATACTATGGTGCTTTTGTAAGATGCGCCTTTCACAAAGGAAAAAAAGGGATAATGCTAGGAAAAAAAAACCTGAAAAAGAGCTTTGGATAATTAGAAGATACTAATGACTTTGAACATGTATCCTAGGATGTTCGGGGAATTAGCTAATGAACTTACTGAACCACTCACAATTGTTCTTTAAAGGCCATAGAGGATTGGGAAAGTACCAGAAAAAAGCAAATGTACTACTGACATAAGAAAGAAAGAAAGAAAGATAGAAAAACGATGTGTTACTTAGACTGCAGAAATATAACTCAGTCCTTTGTAAAATAATGACCAGAAAAAATGTATGGGCCTGGTTGTAACTTTAGAGTATGTCCTGCATGAGGAGTGGCACTTGTAGCTTCACCCCTCCCCCGCCACTGACAGGAACAGATCAGAGAACAAATTGTGCCACAGAGTCACAGTTTGTCTCCTGCTTCCTTCCTTGCCTTGGGGAAGAGGTTAATGGCTTCATTCTTTCTCCTGGAGCGGCACCCTGGGTATGCCTGGCAAGCTACTCTGGCTCCTTCCACTCCTCATCTCTCTCTGCTCTCTCTCTACCCACCTGCTTGCAGAGGGGAGTGTTAGGAGAGTAGCTGCCATTCTCTTTCCCATGGGTGGAGTTATAATCTGAACAGGACCATTCAGAGAATTAAGGAGTGCTTCTCTGTGCAGCCAAATAAGGACTATGATAGCGTAGCCTTATGTGAATATCTAGAAGATAATACAGCCAAGAGCGCTAAATGTTTATAGAGAATAAACAATGACAAACAAGACTGTTTGTCACATACAGTTATGAAAGGAGTGAATGAAAGGAACAGAGTATCTTTTTGTGGGTAAAATATTTGTGGATTTTACCAAAGTATGTGAGAGTGTCTTCCAAACTCTTGCAGAATTAATGTAGATTTTATTGCCTCTGAGAAACCGTGGCCTGAAAACTGACTGAAGAACAACAAAGAGGGTAATGAGGAGCAAAGATGTAATGGTATACAATGTGCAGCAATGTGCAGTGGGGTATGTCCAGGATCACTGTTACGCCTGATCTTATTTAATGTTCTCATTAATGGTCTAGAAGAGGGGGCAAACCAGCAGAGTAATTAAATTTGCAGACAGTGCTAAATTGGAAGGTTTTGCAAACTTCAGTGAGTTCAGAGAGAGACAAAGGGAATTGCAAGAGTTAGAAATATGGGCCAAAATGGGGATGCAACTTGGAAAAACTCTAGCTATTACATAGCTGCATATCTAAGGCACAATCATATGAAACAAAGGTATTCCAGCAGAGAGAGTTACCTGGAAACCGGGACTGATGAAAGAGAGCTAAGGAGTGATAATGAACAGTAAATTAGATATGGGTTTGCAAAGTAAATTTGCAGCAAAAAAGATCAATGTGATTTGGGGATTGTATGAAGGAAGGCATCACATCATGGAACAAAGGTATAAACAGTCCTTCTGTGCATGACTCTATTGCAATTGTAGCTAGCATATTGCATTTGGTCCTACACTTAATTCTTAGGACAATATAGGCTACATCTCCATTCCGCATCACTGGTGAGGCATGTAGTGAATGTGTAGCTAGATGCAGCAGTGAAAAGCACACTGCATCCATACTGTGGTGTGTAGCTACACATGTCAGTGAAAGGCTCTGGCAGGAGGAGGCAGCTGAAAAACGCTTCCGCAGCTCCCTGCTGCCAGAGCCTTTAATTGTAGTGAGGAAAGGCTCTAGGAGGGGGGGAAGAAGCAAGGAAAGATTGAGCCTTTCTCAACTCTGTCCCTCCCACCAGAGTCTTTCCTCACTGCTGGAGTGTTTCTCTATGGTGGGGAAATGGTTCCAGTAGTGGAGTGTGTGACATTACATTGCATATTCCTTATGAAAACATGCTTTTTATATGAATATGACATAAATGAGATATACTTTTATGCAAGATGGCGCATGTGAGATATCATTGGAAAGGCTGTGATCTACTGAATGTGATTATCCAATTTCTATGCCTATATCATTTCTGTATCTTAAGTTAGGAACATTGACTATGTATCTGTATTTCAACTATGCTACTTTGGGTGACGCTCACTGCTAAAACTTCAGGTACAACAATGGAAAAGCCAGATAGGGCAGATGGCCCATCAGTGAGGGCCTTCTTGTGGATCCTCCATGCTGTCACTGGCTCATGGACACTGTGATACTACAGTCATGTGGTCTTGTCACATGATACTAAACATTACCAGGGACTTCTTGTAACTTTCCACTGTAATGGAAGGGTGGTCAAGTTTGGGAAACAGAGGATTCCTGCCTTATGTAAATCCTATTTAAGGGTGGAGAGGAAGGCCAACAGGTCATCTCCTCTCCATGACTGTCTGCCCAAGAAGAAAGACTCTAAAAGCCACCTGAATTGAAGGCAAGGGGGGAATCCAGACTGAGATAGGGGTCCAGACTGAAAAGAAGTCTAATTGGAGCTCTGAACCACAGAAACTTTGCAAAGTGCCTGCAACAATATCTAGGGCGAGAAATACTACTTGTAATCAATTTCTTTAGTGAAATTAGCTTAGTTTGCATGTTTGATTTCATTTGCTTAGTAATCTGCTTTGTTCTGTACGTTACCCCTTTTACCACTTAAAATCTGCCTTTTATAGTTAATACAATTTGTTTTGTTTATTATTAAACCCAGTTTCTGTAATTTCTAACTGGGGGGACAAGAAGTGTACACATCTCTCTCCACATTGCGGGAGGAAACTGTAGGCTGGTTGGCTGAGGCTCGTCCCCCTCTGGGGCAGCAGGGAGCCAGATCACCTTGCTACTTTGGTCAGGTGTGTCGGGGAATTAGCTTGGCTGTGCAGTAAACAGTCGGCATCTCTGGCCCTCTGGCAGGGGCTGAGCAAACAGTTCAATATGAGCAGGCCCAGACTCTGGGTCAGGGTGAGGCAACAAACAGTCACTAGCTCAGACCCTCAGACAGGGCTGAGCAAACAGGTTCAACAGCAAACTCCAGGCTCCTGGTTCTAATCAGCTGCGGGAGGGGGAGACTGCCACCCATGAGAGAGATGGCAGGGGGGATGTAGGTCCACCCACTCCACTGCGTCCCAGCCTGGGGCCCTAGCAGCGGCAGAAGACCCACTGCTGTGTCAGTGGGGATCCTGGCTGCAAACACACTGACATTGGCTCTGGCAGTGTTGCAGCCAGACTCGGGGTGGCTGCCCCCGGGCTACTTCTTTTCTCCCCCTCTAGAGGTACCTGGATCCGGATGGCATCTCCCACAGGGTCCCACACCATGGGCTCCTTGGGATAACTGGCAAGCGGCAGGCTTGTCAGCCCCCCTGGGTAACTGGCACACAGTAGGCCTTTCAGTTCCCCAGGATAATAGGCAAGCAGTAGGCTTGGCAGCGTATCTGGGCTTGGGCTAACATCAGGCATTGGCTGGTTTGAACAGTCCTCGGGTCGGCCAATGATCACGGTGGTCTCCCCACGGGGAGCTATGCCACAAGCGTCTGGTTGCTCTAGTGGCTGAGAGCCAAGTGAACTCTAAGGTCTGGCTTTTATACTTCCTGTCCTGTGCCCTGACCTCTGATGGGGCGGGTGCAGGGTTTGATGGCTCCGCCCACTTTGGTGTCCAGAGAGGCTCGTCCTCCTCCGGGGAAGAGGGGAGCCAGACCACCTCGCTACAGGGACAAATTTCACAAAACCTTAAAAGGAGTGAGCACCAGAGTGCTGGAGCAAGTCCCTTAAGCTGAATCTTCCCAGAGCTGATCTGCAGCTGGGTGTGGCCCTGCGTGTGTGTGTGTGTGTGTGTGTGTGTGTGTGTGTGTGTGTGAGAGAGAGAGAGAGAGAGAGAGAGAGAGAGAGAGAGAGGAGGCTTTAATAGCCTGGCTCCACAAGACGGGTTAAAAGGGGCCCATGTGGGCAGAACAGGTATCTCAGCACATCAGGTGCCTTTCCCAGGGGTCCAACCAATCACAGTGTGTCAATAGGACACTAAACTGCTAAAAATAGCTGTGTAGTCATGGAGGCACAGCTTGGGGAAGTAGAGAGTCAGATAGGGTATGTACCTGAGTTTATACTCATGCTCTTCAGGTATGTCTTTACTTGCCTAAGCTGTGCCTTCCCACCTACACTGCTATATATACCTATGCTATGTACACGACAAGCTGTTAAAAGAAGCATGCAGTATAGATGTACCCATAAATACGTGAAAGAGAGTTCAGACAAGGGCACCAAAAATTATTAAGGTACTGAAGTGATTCTTACATGATTAAACATTAAAAGCTCTAGATTTACATAAACTGGATGAGCAACAACTTTCTACAAGTATTGGAAACACCAGGAAAAGAATGAAAATGTTAATCAGTGAAGAAGGTATTATAACTAGATGTGATGGTCCTCGATCAGATGTTGGTTGGTAGGGTAGTGTCAATAGTGATCAGGACTTAGGCCCGTGCTTTCAGGGGATTGTTGGTAGGGAAGCTCAGGCCCTCCCACTCCACTGGGATCCAACCTAGGAACCTTTGAGGCTTGTCACTGATCAGACAACCAGAGGATCATAGAATCGTAGGACTGGAATGGACCTTGAGAGGTCATGTAGTCCAGTGCCCTGCACTCATGGCAGGACTAAGTATTATCTAGACCATCCCTGACAAGTGTTTGTCTAACCTGCTCTTAAAATTCTCCAATGACGGAGATTCCCCAATCTTCCTGGGCAATTTTTTCTAGTGCTTAACCACACTGACAGTTAAGAAGGTTTTCCTAATGTCCAACCTAAACCATCCTTGCTGCAATTTAAGCCCATTGCTTCTTGTCCTGTCCTCAGAGGTTAAGGAGAATAATTTTTCTCCCTCCTCCTTGTAACAACCTTTGATGTATTTGAAAACAAATCCAGTTTTTTCAATCTTCCGTCATAAGTCATGTTTTCTAGATCTTTCATCATCTTTGTTGCTCTTCTCTGGATTCTCTCCAATTTGTCCACATCCTTCCTGAAATATGGCACCCAGAACTGGACACAATACTCCAGTTGAGGCCTAATCAGAGTGGAGAAGAGGAGAAGAATTACTTCTCGTGTCTTGCTTATAAAACTCCTGCTAATACATCCCAGAATGAGGTTTGCTTTTTTTGGCAACAGCATTACACTGTTGACTCATATTCAGCTTGTGATTGACTATGCCCCAGATCTCTTTTTGCAGTACTCCTTCCTAGGCAGTCATTTCCCATTTTGTAGGTGTGCAACTGATTGTTTCTTCCTCAGTGGATTACTTTGTATTTGTCTTTATTTAATTTAATCCTATTTACTTCTGACCATTTCTCCAGTTTGTCCTGACAATTTTGCATTTTAATCCTACCCTCCAAAGCACTTGCAATCCCTCCCAGCTTGATATCATCTGCAAACTTTACAAATGTACTCTCTATGCAATTTTCTAAATCATTGATGAAGATATTGAACAGAACCTGAACCAGAACTGATCCCTGAAGACTGCACTTGGTATACCCTTCCAGCTTGACTGTGAACAACTGATAACTACTCTCTGGGAACGATTTTCCAACTAGTTATGCAGTTATGCTTAAGGCTGCCCTCCCTGGGCCACTTCTTATCACCTCCCTGCAATTGTCTGTAACTCATTATCTGGGTTAAGGCAGCTTGAAGGGTGTCCACTTACTACAAGGGCCTTCCTCTCACTGGCAGAAACTGCCTCGTTCAGGGGTATAGCCCACCCTCATGGGTGGCCGGTATAATAGCACAGCCATCCCTGCCGCCCAACACCTGGGCCATGGTGCCCCCCCACCCTTTCCCTTCCCCTCCCTGCTCTGACCCTTCACCAAGGCTCCCATGGCTTCCTGCTGCCGCCTGGGGTGAATTTTCCTCATCTCCTCTCCTCTCCTCCACGTCACCCCCTTCCCACCCTTGGAGGTCCCTGCAGCTGCCAGCCACATCTTTCCTTATCCCCTACTCCATGTGGGGACCGGTGGGTGTGTGAGAGAGAATGCGAGCAGGGAGTCAGTGGTAGAGTGAGGAGGTAAGCAGAGGGGATCCCAGAGTAACTTTACACAGTGAAAAAGCCTTCCAGAGACCTAGTAGCAGAGATCACTGAAACTGTTAAAGAGCCATTAAAAGGGTAATGAATCCATTTAACAAGCATTTGTCAATGCCCAGGAAGCCTTTGGCCACATTCAGCTGGCTTTTCTGTTGTAGGAAAATGTGTTATTGGGATTAAAACCAGTTTCCAAATGACAGCCCTTCAGTTGTTCTCTGTACCCAGACGGTAAGTAACTGCTAACTTGGCTCAAGGAGGAGCTGACATAGCCAGTGAGTTTATTTCTTGATCTATCATTTTATTCAAATCCAGTTTAAGTAAATGAGTCTGGCAGGGAATTCTGTGTAAGAAAAGTGATTAAACGCTGCCTTAATGCAGGCTGTCACTGACGAGCACTTTTTCAAAAGGAGAGATTAGGCTGCAGGTTGGCGCAGGTAGCCTAGCTTTTTGTTCCTCTCTGTAAGGTGCACACCAAACTCCCTGCCACGCCGTGGAGAATCTATCTAGCAATTGAGCTATACTGAACACTGCCTGTTCAGTTCCCCTGGGAAATGTTATTAGTGCTGAAAGGTGAAAAGGGGAGAGGGTGTCCAGGGGGCAGCAGCAAGGTGAGGCAGTGAGTGGCAAGCCAGCTACACAGTAGGTGTGGGGGGGTCTTGTGGGAAGGTGGGGAAAGGGTCTGGTGGCAGGGTGGGTGAGGAGGTGAGCAGCAGGTGGGCAAGGAGGTAGGGGAGGATGTGAGCAGAAGGGGGATCTCCAGGGGGCGAAGAGGTAAGTGGTGAGTCAGCGATGGGTGGGGGCTGGGCCTGGGGCAAAGCAGGGGTGGACTGTGGGTGGGGCTGTGAGCAGAAGAGGCAGGACAAGGAATTTGCCTCCCCCAGGGGAATTTTCACCCACCGCCCATGCCCACCCTCCTGGGCCAGATCAGTCCTAGGGCTTTCCCCTTCTGGGGTAGTCCAAACAAACTAAAGGGGAATTTCAAAAACTCAAGTCCATGTGAGAGGGAGAGAGGGGATACTTCCCTCTCAGGCTGTCTCTGAAGCAGATCCTCCCTTTCCTCAGTTTTCCTCTGCTGGTCACAGGTCTGCTCTTTTCCCTATCTGCCCCCAAATGAACTGCTCCCCTGGCTTTTAACTCCTCTTCCAGTTGGAGCATTTCCTACAGGTGTGGCAGAGCAGGGCTGACTGAGCTCAGAGCAGTTTCTTAACCCCCTGTTGCTCAGTGTGGGATTTTTATACCCCATCATAGGAAGGCAGTGAAGATGGCATTAAAAAATTAACTTCTGAATGTAAGAGGCAATAGCAAAGTGAAATGATGAACTTGTTAGATCTTTGAAGTTCTTTTTAACCAGGAAAAAATATATCAAGACTATCATTCAAGGGCCAGAGAACATAATTTGTCTTTTTCTATCATCATTCTTCCCCCATTCTGTTATGTTTAATAAATCAATCTGTTCAGAAGTTTAAGGCTATAATTATTAATAATAATAAATAATAACAATATTTTTTGTATTGTGGTAGTGTGTAGGAGCCCAAATTATGGACCAGCCCTCTGTTGTGCTAGGCACCGTAAAAGCACAGAACATTTGGAACTTTTGCAAACACATTAAGAATGAAGAAGCATCATGAAAGGGAGAAAATCAAAAGAAATAAGGGTGACAAATAGCACGTTTAACTATGATCTTTCTGAGCTGTCAGTCCACTTGGGAGGATGTTACAATCCTACAAAATGAAGACTCACAAAATGAGGAGAAAAGGGATGGAGCACAAGATTTGAAAAAACAGAAGAGAGAAGACTGGAAAGGAACACAGTCTAAATTCCAAAATGCAAAATGAGCTAGTCAAAGGAAAAAGCAGAGGGAGGAGAAGAAAAGGGAAAAGCCAGAGGAAATGGGAGGTAGGAACAACAGATAGGGGAATAAGGAAATGGAGAAAGGAAAATGGTGAGAGAGCAGAGCACTCGCAATCATGACTGTCCAGCTAAGAGCATAAGACATAAGCATAAGCATTAGACAATCCATTGCACAAGCAAAAAATATCAGTTTTTAAAAAGTAAGAGTGGAAAAATATAAAATGCCAATTTGAAGACTGAGTTGAGGCCTTTAAAAATCTGGTGCCCAATGTCTCCTCTAAATTTGTTTGTTAACCTAGCAATGCTTTCTGTAATGAAGAAAGCTAAAATTTACACTTTAAGCATGAGACATGCCTGGTAATTGCTTTGCTGAAAGGAAAAGGCTTTTGAGAGTTAAAATGGAATTCAAAGACAATAGGAGTTACCAAAGGATGGGATAAAAGGCAGCTATAGTGTGAGAATGCACCACGTTTTCTTTGAAAAATATGCTTATAACCAATATTTAATGCAATTACACCTTACAATTCAAGTGCCCTAGTCACATGGTAACTGAAAAGGTAGCAAGATCTGCTTTTAGTCCTCCTTATAAACCTAGCAGACTTTGATTATTTTGATTTTTATGACAAACTGGACATTTTATTTTGATAAATCAATGCTAATGCGTTTCTAGGTTGAATCTACTGCCTTTGAGTGTTTTAGCACATTTCTCAAAAGGATCACCAGGCATTAATTCATTACGCTGATGATTTCTTCTTCAAAAGTCCAATATATTCAGATATATGTTTAAGGACTCAGAACATTTTCAGGCAAATACGTCATACATTATTAGTTCCAATACCTGAAGATAGAACTAAGGTTCACCTATCTTCTTGACAATACTGGAAGGTGTGCAAAGAGATATGATTCCAAGTTTCCCACCCATGTAGTTTCATATCACTGCAGGATTTTTTTTTTTAAAGACTTCTGTTGACTTCAGTGAAGTTGCATAGCTAATATCCTGTGTGATCTTTGAATGTGTATAGGTGTCTGACTATTGTGTTTTATTAGCTTAAAGAGTCATTGTGTCCTGTGAGTGCAGAGCTGTTGTCATTCTGCCATATGAGCAGCAGGACTGGTGGAATCTGGATTGGGGCTTCCTTCCTTCTGATCACAGAAAGGCGATTTCAGAATTGGCTTAAGGAGAGATAGAGGTGATGCCAGTGGAGCCATAAGTACATAATTCCACTGGCCCTTCTTCTTATGAAAGAAGAGTGTAGCGACCACAGGGGATACTTGATAGCAATGAGGAAGTGGCTTAACTTCGGGCTGGTCTACACTACGGGGGAAAATCGATCTTAGATACCCAACTTCAGCTACGTGAATAACGTAGCTGAAGTCGAAGTATCTAAGATCGAATTACTCACCATCCTCACGGCACGGGATCAATGTCCGCGGCTCCCTCTGTCGATTCCTCAACTCCGTTGGGCTTGGTGGAGTTCCGGGATCGATATAAGTGCGTTCGGGGATCGATATCTCGCGTCTAGATGAGACGTGATATATCGATCCCCGAGCAATCGATTGCTACCCGCCGTATCGGCGGGTAGTGAAGAAGTAGCCTTCCATTCTAGGGAGCTAGGGAATAATTTCTTTTCACATACTTCTCAGTAGACTGGGGTGGGAAATAGTTTTCCTGTCCCACAACAGTTTTTGAGATTTTGAACTTTTTTGCTATCCTGAATCAGGTTGAAAAATCAAAATCTTGAACATGCATTTAATGGAGTAACTGGGTTGTAAGTGATAAAAATCTGTTTAGTAAAATAAGAAACTGCTAAACTGGTGGATCTAGTTTAATAATGTTATTCAGTTTTTTTCTTAAGTGTCAGTAATAGTTTATAGTAAGATATTAACAGAGAATGAAATGGCATTTTACTGTAACAATATAAACTACTCACATTAAAGAAGATTATAGGGTTGTTTGCTATATTGCCCACTACCAAAGGCCGTTTACAGAAAAGAATATGGGAAAACATTAAAGTGTTAGATTGCATATTCTTTGGCATTATTTCATAGTTCCTGTTTATGAATATTGGCATATGATGGTGAATGATACCCTGTAGATGCACTTGAATCTCTAGAGTTTCTGTGACGACAGACTGAAGGAGTCAAAATGACAGATCTGCTGAAATATTTGATTTTATAATCTTTTCCTATTAGGGTTAATAGGATATTGCTATCTTTCTATCTATTTAATCTATCTATCAGTTAAGGTTTGCTGGGCTGAAAAAAATGGGGATACATGTACTCTCCACTTTCAATCTATAAATGTGTGAAAGAAAGTCATGCTTCTTTATAATTCTTCAGAAGCTGCAAGATGTGAATGCACGTATTTTCAATATTTCAATTTCAATATTCTGGTAAAATTAATAAATGCATTTATTAGTTAGGTTTGATAGACTATTCAATTTCCTGATATTTACAGGAATAATTCAGCAGCACTAATCTGTTTGAATAAGAGAAGCTTTGATTGTGTAGTATGAGGTAAACTTCTCTTGATTCATGAAATCCTTGTAGGATTATTATAGTTTCAATCTAGTGTACTGGAGACAGACACCTCTTTCTACATGTGGACTAAAAACCATTAGCTTAGGCCCCTTGGTGTAATAGTTCTTGGAAAATCAATGACAATCTTGGGCATAATCCATACCAAATTCTCCATTTAGTCTTGTATGAGATGAACAACTATTAATTTTTCAAATCACCAGAATAGGTAGTTGTAGGTCAGTTATATGTAAGCTGCATCCCTATCCCACTGGTAAGCAAAAAATAATGGTAATAAGAAACATGATGTCATAGCTCTGCTGGTTGGCCTTCTCTTTTGATATGCAGGGAATATTTATTTGAAATGTCTATCTGCATTTGTGAGCAACCTGGATATTTAGAATACTAGAAAAACATAGCATTTCTGATGCTAAGTATAGATGAAATTGTGGTTTCTCAGATACCACTGTGAAATAAATGTTAATAGGTTTTATAGACAGTGACTCAAGGACATAACGGCTTGGTTACTTCTAAAATGATGAAATTTTCTGTATGACCAAGTTTACATGCAGTACATATGTGTGATCAAATCCTGCTCATTTTATTCATATGATTAGTCAAGGGAATCATAGTGAACAGCAGGAAGTGGTCCATAATTTTCCATCTAAATATCTTGAACATTTTGATTTCGCTTGAAACATTTCAGTTTGTTAAATCAAATCAGCATATTTTCTTTTAGGTCAGTTTGATATTAATCTATGTCGGCCTGAGGTGCCATGGTGCCTCACAGTTGTATTATGGGTGCCTCTTGCCCTCATTCTTCCCTGCTCACTGGGCTGTCTCATTTAACTACATGGACAGTTTTTTTTCTTGACTTCAGTGGGCGTTGGATCAGGCTCATACATTCTGAGGTCCAGTGTGCACCTTCAAACAGCATTGGGATTTAACATGCAAATACTCTCTTTTCAAGCAACCACCTGACTGCAAAGGGAATCTGCGTGTGCTGCTTATGGAAAGAGTCCTGAGAGACTGGTTTAATACCAAGTTCAGGGTGGAAGAGCACTGGGTGGTGGAATAAATTATTTCTCTAAAAGTTTTACAGTGTAAGGGCCTCATGCTAAAAGATCCTTAACTGAGGGTGCTCAATGCTTTATAAAGTGGTACTCATCACCCTATAATTTAGGAGCGGGTGCTACATCCTTGAATTTAGTTATGCAACTCCATGGTGTGAATTATTTATATAAGCAATTAATTTTGCCTTGGTGCAGAAATGTTTCTTGTGTCACAAATTAAAGTAGTATTATATGGTATATGTTAAAGTAATATTAACCATGTTGATTTAAAAGAAAAATGTAGACGTTTATGCAGTTCCGTCTTATTCAGGATTGATGCCAGGACACAAGCTTATCTGGACTTATATTACAAAAAACTAACATAAATTTGCTTCTTCCTTTAAAAAATGTAATACTGAATTCATTCTGATAAGCTTAGCATTTCTACGTACATTTTCAGTCTGGTTAAGAATAATTTATTTTAGGATTATATGAATAATACCTCAGAATCAAAGTTAGAATGAATTTCTCATTATAAAAGAACTATGAAGTATTTTGCAGGGTAAACATAACTGTCCTGCTTTCCTTCTGAGGAGCGACGGATTAGGTACATTTGAGTTGATGATTTATTCTTTAATCTTCATTTCAATCTACTGTTGCTTTCTCAGAACTGCAAAATACTTGTTTTCATTTTCATTTTTTGTTGATTCATGATCTTTCAGATAAGTGTGTCCAAATTTCTTTGTGTCCACAGACAAGAAACAGTAGATGCCCCAAAGCTGCACTGGTTTTTGGACAGAGTACACTGTCTGAGCAGAACAAAAATGGACCACAGAGTATATAAGATTGGTTTTGAGGGATACATATATAATCTACTAGGGTTACATTTAGAGTGTACAATAATACTTTATTTAGCACTTCAAATGGATGGTGTAGTGCTGACACTATACAAGTGCTGACCCTTATTATACAAGAGCCCTCATAGTTTCCACGATTCCACAAATCATGCTGCTCTCGTCTGCACTAATGTAGAAGACTTTGAATGCAGCAAAAAGGAAGGTTACTTTACCTTATAGTCACTGGAGTTATTAAAAATGAATGGTCCCTGTGAGTATTCACCATGGAGTGACACACTTCATGAGCCTGTCACTAGAAATTCTTCGGTAGCAGTGTCCATTGGTCTGCTCATGCATTCTGCATCTCATCCTGCTTCTATCCAAGGACATAAAGAGTGGCATGGGTCACTCATCCCCCAGTTCTGATTCTATCAGGAGGTAAGTTAACCTGAGCAGAGGGGAAGGAGGGCACATTGCATTGCAAATATCCATAGAGATTGCACACCTCATAGAACTCCTGTTACTATAGGGTAAATAGTCCTTTTTTCATCTTTAAGTGTTGGCCTCTATGGATATTAACTGTGAGTGACTCCCAAGCACTGCTCATTGTGGAGGAAGGTGCAAGGAAGTATGCTGTACACTGGAGTGGAGAACCACTGAGCCAAAGGATGCATCTGCAGCCAAAGCTTGCATCAGATTATAATGCCTGGGGAAAGCGTTCATAGAGCCCCAACATATTTTTGGGGTATTCCCTGTAAAGAAGCTACCAAGATCATTTGAGTTCTTGTAGAAGGGCCCTGACAGGTTCAGAATGAGTTTTCATAATGTCTTAGCAGAGGGGTATGCAAGAGGATATCTGCCTAGAGAGTCTTTCAAAAGAGATGGCTTTCCCTTTCATTCTTATGGTGATAGCAATGAACAACCTTGGACGCTTCCAAAAGGGTGCCATTCTATGCAGATAGAAGGCAAGAACCTTGGGCAAATCTAGGGAATGGAGCTTGCCTCCTCCAAGCTTTGGTGAGGTTTAGTATAAAACACTGGCAGGTGTACAGATTGAGCAAGCTGAGACTCAGAGGGTATCTTAAGTATGAATAGATACCTACCAAATTCACGGTCCATTTTGGTGAATTTCACAGTTATAGGATTTTTAAAAGAGTAAATTTCATGATTTCAGCTATTTAAATCCGAAATTTCACAGTGTTGTAGAGGTCTTGACCCAAAGAGGAGTTGTGAGGGGTCGCAAGGTTATTGTAGGTGGGATTACGGTACTGATACCATTACTTCTGCGCTGCTGGTTGTGGTGGTGCTGCCTGCAGATCTGGACAGCTGGAGAGTGGTGGCTGCTGGCTGGGAGTCCAGCTCTGAAGGCAGAGCTGCCGCCAGCAGCAGCACCATAGAAGTAAGGATTCTATTCTCTAATGGAGCATGTACTCAGGAGAATATTTGTTTCAAAAGGCAGTTAGGATATCAAGACATTTTTAAATTTAATTATGAATCAAACTCAAAATGTATTAAGATATTCAATAGTGAGTATTGTTTAGCATTTTTTTTAAAGTAATAGTAAATAAGTTTAAAGAGCTTGAAATGGGAAATCTTCATTTCTAAAATGTAAGGCATCATTTCTACTTAGCAAAACTGACAGCTTCTCTGGTTTAGTGATCGAAACTAATCTTGTTTAGACAGACTTTGTTTTCTACTGTTTTCAAAATGACTAAACTGAAGGACAAAGTGAATCTTTTCTCATACCATAAACCCCAATAGCAAGAGTGTTCTAGGCCAGACTATTTTATTATCTATGTCTCTGAACTGCTTAAAACTGTTACTGACTTGGTAACACTTGAGATTTTAATGGATCCTTCTTTGTAAGAGATACTGCAGGAGAGATTTAATGTCCGAAGTTTGAAAACAAGTCTACTTCACTGCTTTAACATGCTGGGTAGGGCTGGCAATGTTTAAGGGCTTGATTCTCCCCTCACCTATGTAGCTCCTACCTACAGCACCCCACACAGGTTACATAACTACATACAGTTAAATGAGGAGCAACTCCATTGAAGTAAATGGAGTTACACTTGTATAACTGAGAGAAAACAATATTCCTATTCACAGTGGTACTTATCTCTACACTGCCATGCCAACAGAGCAGCATTTACCTATTCAGGGGCCTATTTTCTATCTAGCCCAGGTATTTATACCACCCCCATTATCAAAGTATCTGAGCATCTCATAATTTTTAATGTATTTGTCCTGAGGCACAAAAAGACAAAATTACATGCCCAGGATCTCACAGGAAGCCTGTGGCAGAGCCAGGGATTGAACTTGTGTCTCCTAAATACAAGAATAGAGCCCTAAATAGACCATCAGTTCTTAACCAGCGGCCCAAGGCCCCCTGGGGTGCCACAAGTAGATTTCAGGACCCATGTCCTACAAGCATGGCTGGCCTTAGACTCTCTGGGGCCCAGAGCAGAAAGCTAAAGCTGGCTGAGTGTTGCTGAAGCCCGGGGCCCTGAGTCCTGACACCCAGGGCTGAAGCCAAAGCCTGAGCAACTTAGCTTTCCGGGTCCCCCTGTGGCATGGGATCTCAGATAATTGCCCTGCTTGCTACCTCATAGTGCTGGCCCTGGCTTTTATATGCAGAAAAACAGTTGTTGTGGCACAGGTGAGCCATGGAGTTCTTACAGCATGTTGTGGGGGGGCCTCAGTAAGAAAAAGTTTGAGAATCCCATACTAGATCATTCTTCCTTTGTAGTTTCATGTAGAAATGGAGGTACTGCTTCACTGTGGAAAAAAAAAGCTGCAAACTCTTTAGCATGGCCAAAACCAGACAGTCTGGTCTTGTGTAATTTCTAGCCCAATTTCCATGCCAACGTAATACAGTTAAATTTAGACAAGCAGACATATATTTTGGTTATCAGCCAATATTGTGAGAACCAGACAAAAAACAACTTTAACATCTGAGGACAGGGACAGGAATGAGCTGGGCCATAGTATTTATTTCATTTGTCTTTCAAGGTTGATAAATAAGGAATTCTTTATAGATGAATGGAGGAAGAAACTTTATTAGATGAGAGCTAACAAATACTTTACATTTGAAAGATTATCTTCTGGAATTTAATCAACAGTACTTATATTACCCCATTCACTATAGTATCTGACTGTGTAGGGGCGCAGACTCACCCCTGCGGCGTCTCCTGCTGGTCACTTGTGGGAATTAGCTCATTCCAGCTAGGCGCGCCCTCTGCAGGCCAGTGATCCACCTGTCCTCTTGGCCCCCATGCCCCCCCCCCACAGACTGCAGTGCCCTTTTAACTGGGGTGCTGCCCCCTGGCAGTGCCTCACCAATCTGGGTCTCCCCTCCCTGGGGAACCCCCAACCCACTATCCCCACTTTGCCTCAGTTTTGGCTACTGCCCAGTCTCCATCAAGCCCCCATTCACTGGGGCAGACTGCAGTATCAACCACTCATTATAGGCAAAGGGGTTTGGACCTGTTGCCTTTACCTACCCCCTGGGCTGCCCCTTTGCAACCCCAGTACCCAGCTGGCCTTACCGTAGGCCTGCAGCTCCCCAGCTCCTCTTGCCTTCTCCCAGCCCTGCTCCACTTTAAGTACCCAGGTATGCTCCCTAGCAGCCAGGCCCTTCTCCCTCTAAAGGCGGAGAACAACTGACCAGGCTTCTGGCTCACTGCCTCTTATAGGGGCCAGCTAGGCCTGATTGGGACCTGGCCACAGCTGAGCCTGCTTTCTCCCAATCAGCCCAGGCTTCTTGCCCCAGCCACAGCCCTCTCCTGGGCTGTTTTAAGCCCCGAAGGGCAGGAGAGGGTAAGCACCCTGATACAGACTGCCTCTTGGTCTTTAATGCATTTATCCTACAGCACTCCTCTGAGATAGCAAAATATTGGAAAGCGAGAAGTTAGATACCTCGGCAAAGTAACACAGTCTATGATAGAGCAGAGGTATGAACTCAGATCTTGGAGGATCAAAACCAGTGCTCTACACATAACAGTCTTCCTCTCAGTTCCTTCTAATACAAAAGCTTTAGGTTCATGAATTGGACCCTGGAAGCTTCTAAGTTCTAAATTTAAGCCCCAAACTTTGAATGAGTTCCATGTAGCTAGACATCTGTGCCCTTGTGGAGTTCTGGATGAGTGCAGGGGTCTATTTACTCGGGTCTTGTTTAAGAATTGGGGCTTTACAGGGAAAAGGTCAGTTGCAATGGTTGAAAAATACATTCCAGAATAGGGAAAAAGAATAGGTTGTCCAAAAGATGAGACTTAGAACACAAAAATAAACTGGAAAACAAGTGTAAGAAATAAGGGGAATGAAAATATTGCTGATTGAAATAAACACATAACAAACCATAACTAAATAGCAGAATTTTTCAGGCTGAGTTACTAAATACAGCAGAATGGGAAAGACCTTCTTGCCAAATCAAATCATCATACTTAATATTTTGTAAAAAAATTTTTCCTTGGTTTGTAGAGATTGTTCATTCACACCTTTCTAGCTTGTCTGTGTAGGATAGATGCTCGGTCACTAACAGATATAGTGAGTACACTCATGTGTCTGATCCAGTTTTATGAGCATTTGACCAGTATCAAGTACATTTTTATTCTCATCTGTTAGAGGAGAAGAAATGTTTCTTCCTTCATTGATCTATCAAGAATTCTTTCTTCATCAACCCCAAGTGCAACATAATAAAGGTGTCAAGTATCAGGAGATACGGTAGGAGAATACTTCAATCTCCCTGGACACTCAATAGCAGATTTAAAGGTAGCCGTCCTGCAGCAAAAAAGCTTCAGGACCAGAATTTAAAAAGAAACTGCTGAGCTTCAGTTCATCTGCAAATTTGACACCATCGGCTAAGGATTAAACAAAGACTGTGGGTACGTCTACACTGCATGATTATTTCGAAGTAGTTTAAACCGATATTACGAAACCGATGTTATAAAATTGGTTTTGCGCGTCCACAATGCGATCACAAAATCGATTGCTTGTGTCCATGGTCCAAGGCTACCATCGATTTCAGGAGCGGTGCACTGTGGGTAGCTGTTCCTCAGCTATCCCATAGTTCCCACTTCCGTGTTGAGAGCACAGTGCCTGATGGGCCAGAAAACATTGCCCCGGGTGGTGCTGGGTACAGCCTCACCCCTCCCTTTGTGAGGTTTGATCATGCTTCCCCTGCCCTGAAACGCCGTATACAAACATGAGAGCAGCCCTCACAGTGGAGAAGCGAGTGGCAATAGCCCTCTGGAAGCTTGCAATGCCAGACAGCTACCGGTCAGTCGGGAATCAATTTGGAGTGGGCAAATCTACTGTGGGGGCTGCAGTGATGCAAGTAGCCAAAGCAATCGTTAAGCTGCTGCTACGAAAGGTTTGACCTGGGAAACGTGCAGGTGATAGTGGATGGCTTTTGCTGCAATGGGTTTTCCGAACTGTGGTGGCCATAGATGGAACCATATCCCTATCTTGGCCCCAGAACACCAGGGCACCCAGTACGTGAACCGCAAGGGGTACTTTTCAATGGTGCTGCAAGCACTGGTGGACCACAAGGGACGTTTCACTCACATCCACGTGGGATGGCCAGGAAGGGTTCATGACGCTCGCGTCTTCAGGAGCACTAGTCTGTTTAAACGGCTGCAGCAAGGGAATTACTTCCCAGACCAAAAAATAACCGTTGGGAAGTTCAAATGCCTATAGTTATCCTGGGGACCAGCCTACCCCTTGATGCCATGGCTCATGAAGCCATACACTGGCAGCCTGGACAGTGGTCAGGGCTGTTCAACTACAGGCTGAGCAAGTGCCGATGGTGGTAGAATGTGCATTTGGCCGTTTAAAGGGTCGCTGGCGATCATTACTTACTCGCTCAGACCCAGCCAAAATGTCCCGCTTGCTATTGCTGCTTGCTGTGTGCTCCACAATCTTTGTGAGACTAAGGGGGAGACATTTATGGCTGGTGGGAGGCTGAGGCAAATCCCCTGGCCGCTGATACGAGCAGCCAGAGACCAGGTGATTAGAAGAGCACACCTGGAGCGCGCTGCACATCAGAGAAGCCTTGAAAACAAGTTCAGCGCGGCCAGGGTACGGTGTGACTGTTTGCTTCCCCTTGATGAACCCTCCGCACTTGATGGACTTATTCAGTGAGCAACCCACCCTCCCCTTTTCATACAGGTTGGCGAGGAAATAAATTCTGTATTGTTTAAAAATCATTTATTATCATTAAAAGTAATTATGCATCTGTTAAAAATCATGAGTTTTCCTTACTAGATTTCCCTGTAAGCAACCCACCCTCCCCTTTCGATGTATTCTGTATTACAAAGACTATAAAAAAAGGCAGAGAATTAGGAAGGTTCCCTGACTGCTGTGCTTGGAAGGAGGGAAGGGAAAGCTACTAAGCACATTGTAGCGTAATTACAGCCTTTCCTTGAACTCTGCAGGGGTGTGGAGGAGTAGGCGGTGCAGAAAGCCTTCCACCACGCGTTCTTACACGTCTGGTGAGGGAGATATGGACGTGGGCTTGCAGGGAGGTTATACAGGGGCGCAGTGGCACTCTGCTACTGTCTGCTCTCCTGAAGCTCCACCATGCGTTGGAGGATTTCAGTTTGAGAACGCAGCAGATCCAGCGTTGATTCTCTCCAACGCTGGTCTTCCTGCCTAGCCCTCTCAGATCGTTCACTGGCATCTTTCCTGTACTTTGCTACCATCCTTCCAATCATTCTGTTATCCTCTCATTGAGTGTATACTTCAATAATTTCTGTGAACATTTCATCTCGCGTCTTCTCTTCCTCCGCCGTATCACAGCACACCCTCGTGATGGCATAGGGACTTCTGAGAGAATGGCAAAACCAGGGTGATAAGTATGTGGAAAGATACCTTTTACAGAGCAATGATAGTACTACCTTCACTAGAACACTAAACCACCACTACAGAGCACATGTGACTCTATACAAGGTCGCATTTGTAGCGTTATAATATTCAGTGTCTGTGTGACTGGTGTGGCACACACACAGACGCAGGTACGGCCAAACGTACGTCCACGCGGCGATGGTAAGTGAGGCTTTAAAATTTTGACTTCTCCACCGTTCATCACAGCTATTGATGCCTTGCTCTGTTAAGGAGCCTGCAAAGCCCAAACCCCCTCTTTACATCCACCAACAGCATGAGCTCCTATCATATACGATCACTGCTAGTGATCCACCCTTACATACACCCCCGCATCGCGTTGCTGGTAGCAGGGAAGAATCCTGCTTGCCAGACGCTGAAAACTCGTCGCAATCCCTCCTCCCATCCCCCCGCTCTGGCCAGTAGCAAAATCGCCATTCGCCCCTGTTTACATTCCTGATGTTCTACAAGGTAACAATGGATGATATCTCTCTCCTGACAATAGCACCGCAGAGGCAGATCGTGTTGTATGCAATGCCTTCAGTGCAATGCCTTCAATGCCTGCAGTACAAATGTCTTGCAAAATGCAAGCGTGAAAAGTACCTACTATGGGAACGGAGAAGGCTGTCTTGGCCAGAAATGTTCTCATATAGCATAAGGTTTTTGAGTTTCCTCACGATCGATTCATGGACATTATTTGGAGATTTTCACTCCATCCCCAAACATGTTAACGAAATTTCCTGTAACAGAATGCGCGCGACTGCAGCAAAAGCCCTGGTGCAATGCGATCTACAAAAACCGTTGTTTTTAATCCGTGTTTGGTACAGAATGAAGGACACTTACCGGAGGTCGCTTCCATGGCTTCACTGTCTGGGCTTCTCGCTTGGGAGCGCAGGGGACTGTGATTCTTGGTCTCAAAAAGATCCTGGCTGTTGGGGTTTACGACTGCTGTGTGCATCACCGACGGTCACTTCATCCTCAAATTCGTCTCCATCTTTCCCCCTCGGCTACATCCTCAGAACACTTGATATTTCAATCCCAAAGTCTGAATCTACGGACAGGGTGGGCACTGGTAGCGCTGAACCCCAAAATTGCATGTAGTTCAGCATAGAAGCGGCATTTTCGGCTCAGAGCCTGACTTCCGTTTGCTTCCTGGCTTTCTGTAACCCTGTCTAAGTCCTTCATTTCACTCGGGCACTGAAGGGAGTCTCTGCTGTGCCCTTTATCAGCCATAGACTTTGAAATTCTTTCAAAAACTTTTTCATTTCGTCTTTTGGAACGCAGTGCTGTGAGCACTGAGTCCTCACCCAGATAGCGATCAGATCCAAGAACCTCCTGTGTGGTCCAAGCTGCGCTCTTCTCGAATATCAGAGACTGCATTGTGACGAGTGCAAATGAGCTCTGTGTGGTCACTTGTGGTGTGTGCTGACCCTCACGTGGACAATCAGGAAATGGAATCAAAAGTTCGCGGGATTCAGGCTTTTTCCTGTTTACCTGGCAGTGCATCACAGTTTAGTGTCCGAGCTATCATGAGTGCCCCTGTGACAATGGTTCTGAAACCCAAATTGGAGTGGCTCACTTGGGGCAGAGTCAATCGCTCCCTTCTGGTTTCCTAAAATTGAGTAATGTCCTGCCTGACTGTCATAGCCACGACTGCCTGCCTCCAAGTGCCTCCCCCCGTTTATGTCACAAAATAAGTCTATGTTTCTTATTCTTGATTCCTCCACGACTGCATGACAAAATGGGGGTGGGCCCTGCCACGGTAGCTGCAGAGGTTGAGGAGAAGTGAAGCAATAAGTGCGGTTCTTGCGGGAGAACCCCGTAAATACAGCCATGGAGTAGCTGCGCTCTTTCTAATACACTTGACTCTTCCTTCAAGAGGAGTAAGCCGTGTTAGTCTGGATCTGTAAAAGCAGCAGAGAATCCTGTAGCACCTTAATAGACTAACAGACGTCTGTTAGTCTGTAAGTGCCACAGGATTCTTCTACTGCTTTGACTTTTCTTTAGTCAGACTGACTCTATTTTTAGACAGCATAAGGGAGGGATTGACTCAGTGGCCAGTGACTTCAATCCCAAGTTTGCTTTTGCGTGCGCCCACCGGCTGATTTTAGCCAGGCACTCATGATAGCAGCGGACAGTTTCAGAGAAGAAGACATAACCGTCATGTCCATTACCAGTTTTTTCTGGCAGTAGACGCGTACAGAACGACTGGTAACCATCTCTGCTATCATTGCAAAAGCAATTGAATGCTGGTGTGTAGCGCTCGAGTGTTGCCTCTGTCTCCACGGCATCTAGTACACAAATGGTGACGGGAAAAACAAAAAAGCCGACGGTCTCTAGTGCTGCCGGCTATTGTCTGCAAGGGCAATCCAGGAGAAAAATGTGCGAAAGGCTGTCTGCTGATGTTTTCCCGAGCAAGGAATGACTGACGACGTTTACCAGAACCTCCCGTGACCATTAACATTTGCATCAGGGGCTGGGGATCATGGAGGACGAAAGGGTGCTATGAGGACTCCCGCTATCCCAACAGTCCTCAGCAGTCTCTAAAACTATTGCATTCTGGACTAGCGCCAGTGTCTGTAGCTTACAACACGGTGTCTTTTATGGTTCACGAACAGCTATTCATTTCCTCCTACCCCAGCACGAGAAATGAAAGTTAAATAAAGCAATCCTTGAGTACTTACAATGTCACCCTCTTTTTACTGAATGCACTGACAGAGCGAATCTGCAGCACTGAGAGGAGCATAGAGCTTTGCACAGTGGCAGTATCATAACCAATGAAGTTAATCTGAGGTGTGAATTATTGCTAACTTGAAAATCTGCTCCTCCTGGTGGTAGATGGTACAGTACTACTGGAAACAGCAAAACTGTTGCCATCTCCCCCTCTTTTTGTTACACTCACCAGTAAATGGGACAGAACGGATAATAACCCGTGTATAATTTTTGAAAGGAAAATGGGAATTAACTCACTTGGGACGTGAATCAATCCTGCCCTTTACGGTTAATAAAAATAGAGTCAGTCCAAGACAAGAAAGATACAGTGTATTAAAATCAGTGTAGCACAGCGCAGCTGCTCTGGTGTCAGGATTCACAGAGGAGCCGCTGCAAGTAAACGCAACCATTGCTTCCCACCTACCTGGGCTACCACAGCAGTGCCCCCCACCCATTGTTGCATGATGTTATGAAGATGGATGAATAAGAATCACAGAGTAGTTACTGAGATCAAATGAGGGGAGGGAGCCACACATGGCTATGAACAGTCCATGCAGTTCAGAATCTTTTCTTTACAGCAAGAGAGAAGGGGTCTGATGAAGCTCAGCCCCCAGGTGTAAGATGAAGACAGTTACCAGGTGTTCTGTACCACCATGTCATCCCACGTCAGAAAAAGGGATCATTCCCATTTTCACCCCGGAGCCCCGGCCCAACACTCAGCCAGGAGCAATCACGGGCAGCCGTCTACTCGGGGGAGGGCAGAGGAGCGGATACTGCTCTACACCGCAGCAGCATCGCGTCTGCCAGCAGCATTCAGTACACAGAGGGTGACATTTACAGTACTCAAGGAATTATTTATTCACTTTTTTTACCATGCTGGAGGGGGGAAAAAAACTGACGAGCTGTTCCGTGAACCACGCAAGACACCGTGTATTACGCTGCAGACATGGCGCGCAGCCAAAAATCAAATATTTTTCAGAGACCGCGTGTGGAGACTGGTAGCTGTAGTCCTCATTACCCCCCCTCCCTCCATGACCATCCGTTTGAGTGCTGGCTTCCCATTACTGTTGTCACGCACCGCGTGTATCCTGTAGTTTATTTTCAAAGGCTTTGCATTCCTGTCTTAACGGAGCTCTGATAAAAGAGATTTGCTCACCATACAGCGATAACATCTGCATACTCCCGTAGGTTCAATGCAGGAGATACTTTTGCATTTGAACTGCATCGCCACCCGTGGAGCAGAGCTGGACACGTGAAAGCAGGAAATGTCACTGTAAAGCTCTCGGGGATTTCCTGTTTACCGCACTCTCCGCATCCGAGTTCGATTGCGGACCAGAGCGGTCATAGGTGCACTGTCCGCTAAGAATAATAGGCAAGTGTAACAGAGATCCAGTGTATCAAGAGAGCACAGGTTCTCTGTCAGTATTCACAGGGGTTGCCCCTGCAAGAAGCGCACCCGTGCTTTCTCCCTCCCCTCAACCTTCCTGGCTACCGTGTCAGTGCCCCTCCCCAGTTTTGCATGAAGTATTAAGGAATACCAGAATAAGAAACAGAGACGGTGTTGAGAGAAAAGATGTCGGGGAGGCACTTGGAGGCAGCCCCCGGGCTATGACAGTCCAGCAGAAGGACTCTATTTTTGAGATACCATAAGGAGGCAATGACTCATGCCAAGTGAGTCCAATCCAAATGTGAATTGCCAAAAATTTTTGAGCCCCAAGTTGCAATGATTAGAAGCCTGTTATTAGCCCATTCTGTCCAATCGACTGCTAGCAGTAGCAATGTTTGCCCTCATGTGAGCATTTAGGCAAGTTCCCTAGATGGAGGGCAGGTCTCAGAACGGTCTACCACCAGAGAGAAGGAGCAGATACGCTCTTCAGTGCTGTAGCGTCCCGTCTACCAGCACATTCAGTACACATAGGTGACATAGAAAGTAGTCAAGGAATGATGTTCTAGCCCTTTTTTCACGTGTGGAGGGGGGAAAGAAAAGTGAGGAGCTGTTCCGAACCACGCACGCCAGACACTGGTTTGACCCACACGACATTGGAAGACTCTTGCAATTATGCAAATATTATTCAATAGAGCTGTGGGACTGTGGAAGCTGAGTCCCAGTACCCCCTGCCCTCCTTCAGAGCTCCATCGATCCCGCTCCGGTTACGCTGTCCACGCAGCGCTGTGTACCTGCAGTTTATTCAAACGCTGGCGTTTCGTGCTGTAACGGAGCGGGATAACAGATTTGTCTCCCCATACAGCGAATCAAGACCTAGTACTCCCGACGTCGCATGCTGGAACTCTTTGGATTTTGAGACTGCAGTCGCCAGCCGTGCTGATCAGAGCTCCACGCTGGACAAGGCAGAAAATCAACATTCAAAAGTCGCGGGCTGTTCCTGTTTAACCTGCCACTGCGCATTCCGAGTTCAATGCCGTCCAGAGCGTCACTGCAGCACTCTGGATGCCCGCCCGGGGCGAGGGATCGCGGAGAAGGCAGCCATAAACGCGTCGATTTCCTGGTCCAACACGAACCCAATCCGAGTTATGCACTATCGATTTAGCGCTACGCCTCGTTTGGAGGAGTTCCGAAAATCGATTAAGGAGCGGTTAACTCGATATAAGTGACTGACGTCGTGTGAACGGATAACAGCGTTAAATCGTATGTCAGCCATTAAACCGAATTTAAAGTCGCAGTCGTAGACCTGGCCTGTGAAGGCTTGCCAACTACAAACAGTTCTCCTCCCTTGGTGTTCACAACCATCAAACGACGAAAAGAGGGCCTCATCCTCCCTGATTGAACTACCTCATACTCTACGATTAGATTCTGCCTGCATAGATAACCTGCCCTGGAATTTCCACTACATGCAGTCCATCACGA
>NC_133770.1:54293098-54322292 GCF_003597395.2 Chelonoidis abingdonii | reverse complement strand
GGCAGCAGACACCCTTTGGCACGTTTTCGCGGAGTGCATTGAGCAAACGCCATAGCACAGCAATCATGGACCCTGAGATCAAAACGGTATCCGACCGTTGTCAACACCTCGCGTACTCTCGTGCTGACTATACTGAACAATGAACTGCAAGGCAGGAGGAGAGGAGGAGGCAGCTATTGCTGATGGCGAGGACAGCCGATGACGAGATGGAGGCAGAATTCTCCATAACCGCTGGCCCCAGCGTTTTGGAGCTACTGCTATTAACGGGGCATCTACTACCATTGAACGCCGAATTTGGGCACGGGAACAAGCACAGACTGGTGGGACCGCATTGTTTTGACGTGTGGGACGATTCGCAGTGGTGCGAAACTTTCGCATGCGTAAGAGCACTTTCTTAGAACTTTGTGACATGCTTTCCCCTGCCCTGAAACGCCGTAATACAAACATGGAGCAGCCCTCACAGTGGAGAAGCGAGTGGCAATAGCCCTCTGGAAGCTTGCAATGCCAGACAGCTACCGGTCAGTCGGGAATCAATTTGGAGTGGGCAAATCTACTGTGGGGGCTGCAGTGATGCAAGTAGCCAAAGCAATCGTTAAGCTGCTGCTACGAAAGGTTGACCTGGGAAACGTGCAGGTGTAGTGGATGGCTTTGCTGCAATGGGTTTTCCGAACTGTGGTGGGGCCATAGATGGAACCCATATCCCTATCTTGGCCCCAGAACACCAGGGCACCCAGTACTGAACCGCAAGGGGTACTTTTCAATGGTGCTGCAAGCACTGGTGGACCACAAGGGACGTTTCACTCACATCCACGTGGGATGGCCAGGAAGGGTTCATGACGCTCGCGTCTTCAGGAGCACTAGTCTGTTTAAACGGCTGCAGCAAGGGAATTACTTCCCAACCAGAAAATAACCGTTGGGAATGTTCAAATGCCTATAGTTATCCTGGGGGACCAGCCTACCCCTTGATGCCATGGCTCATGAAGCCATACACTGGCAGCCTGGACAGTGGTCAGGAGCTGTTCAACTACAGGCTGAGCAAGTGCGGATGGTGGTAGAATGGCATTTGGCCGTTTAAGGGTCGCTGGCGATCATTACTTACTCGCTCAGATCAGCCAACCAATGTCCCGCTTGCTATTGCTGCTTGCTGTGTGCTCCACAATCTTTGTGAGACTAAGGGGGAGACATTTATGGCTGGGTGGGAGGCTGAGGCAAATCCCCTGGCCGCTGAGTACGAGCAGCCAGAGACCAGGGTGATTAGAAGAGCACACCTGGAGGCGCTGCACATCAGAGAAGCCTTGAAAACAAGTTCAGCGCGGCCCAGGGTACGGTGTGACTGTTTGCTTCCCCTTGATGAACCCTCCGCACTTGATGGACTTATTCAGTGTAAGCAACCCACCCTCCCCTTTTCATACAGGTTGGCGAAGGAAATAAATTCTGTATTGTTTAAAAATCATTTATTATTCATTAAAAGTAATTATGCATCTGTTAAAAATCATGAGTTTTTCCTTACTAGATTTCCCTGTAAGCAACCCACCCCTCCCCCTTCGATGTATTCTGTATTACAAGGAACTATAAAAAAGGCAGAGAATTAGGAAGGTTTCCCTGACTGCTGTGCTTGGAAGGAGGGGAAGGGAAGGCTACTAAGCACATTGTAGCGTAATTACAGCCTTTCCTTGAACTCTGCAGGGGTGTGGAGGAGTAGGCGGTGCAGAAAACCTGTTCCACCACGCGTTCTTACACGTCTGGGTGAGGGAGATATGGACGTGGGCTTGCAGGGAGGTTATACAGGGGCTGCAGTGGCACTCTGCTACTGTGCTGCTCTTCCTGAAGCTCCACCATGCGTTGGAGGATTTCAGTTTGAGAACGCAGCGAGATCCAGCGTTGATTCTCTCCAACGCTGGTCTTCCTGCCTAGCCCTCTCAGATCGTTCACTGGCATCTTTCCTGTACTTTGCTACCACATCCTTCCAATCATTCTGTTATCCTCTCATTGAGGTGTTACTCTTCAATAATTTCTGTGAACATTTCATCTCGCGTCTTCTTCTTCCTCCGCCGTATCACAGCACACCCTCGTGATGGCATAGGGACTTCTGAGAAATGTGCAGCTGCATGGGGAAGGCAAACCAGGGTGATAAGTATGTGGAAAGATACCTTTTACAGAGCAATGATAGTACTCTTTCACATAGAACACTATCCACCTTACAGAGCACATGTGATCTCTATACAAGGTCGCATTTGTAGCGTTTAAATATTCAGTTGTCTGTGTGCTGGTGTGGCACACACACAGACGCAGGTACGGCCAAACGTACGTCCACGCGGCGATGGTAAGTGAGGCTTTAAAATTTTGACTTCTCCACCGTTCATATACACGTATCTCTATTTGCCTTGCTCTGTTAAGAGGAGCCTGCAAAGCCCAAACCCCCTCTTTACATCCACCAACAGGCATGGCTCCTATCATATACGATCACTGCTAGTGATCCCCTTACATCATCCCCCGCATCGCGTTGCTGGTAGCAGGGAAGAATCCTGCTTGCCAGACGCTGAAAACTCGTCGCTATCCCTCCTCCCATCCCCCCGCTCTGGCCAGTAGCAAAATCGCCATGTTGCCCCCTGTTTACATTCCTGATGTTCTACAGGTAACAATGGATGATATCTCTCTCCTGACAATAGCACCGCGGAGGCAGATCGTTTGTTGTATGCAATGCCTTCAGTGCAATGCCTTCAATGCCTGCAGTACAAATGTCTTGCAAAATGCAAGCGTGAAAAGTACCTACTATGGGAACGGAAAGGCTGTCTTGGCCAGAAATGTTCTCATATGCCTAAGGTTTTTGAGTTTCCTCCACGATCGATTCATGGACATTATTTGGAGGATTTTCACTCCATCCCCAACATGTTAACGAAATTTCCTGTAACAGTAATGGCGGCGACTGCAGCAAAAGCCTGGTGCAATGCGATCTACAAAAACCGGCTTGTTTTTAATCCGTGTTTGTACAGAATGAAGGACACTTACCGGAGGTCGCTTCCATGGCTTCACTGTCTGGGCTTCTCGCTTGGGAGCGCAGGGGACTGTGATTCTTGGTCTCAAAAAGATCCTGGCTGTTGGGGTTTACGACTGCTGTGTGCTATCACCGACGGTCATCTTCATGCCTCAAATTCGTCTCCATCTTTCCCCCTCGGCTACATCCTCAGAACACTTGATATTTCAATCCCAAAGTCTGAATCTACGGACAGGGGTGGGCACTGGTAGCGCTGAACCCCAAAATTGCATGTAGTTCAGCATAGAAGCGGCATGTTTCGGCTCAGAGCCTGACTTCCGTTTGGTCTCTGGTTTCTGTAACCCTGTCTAAGTTCCTTCATTTCACTCGGGCACTGAAGGGAGTCTCTTGCTGTGCCCTTTATCCGCCATAGACTTTGAAATTCTTTCAAAAACTTTTTCATTTCGTCTTTTGGAACGCAGTGCTGTGAGCACTGAGTCCTCACCCAGATAGCGATCAGATCCAGAACCTCCTGTGTGGTCCAAGCTGCGCTCTTCTCGAATATCAGAGACTGCATTGTGACGAGTGCAAATGAGCTCTGTGTGGTCACTCTGTGTGGCGTGTGCTGACCCTCACGGTGGACAATCAGAAATGGAATCAAAAGTTCGCGTGGGATTCAGGCTTTTTCCTGTTTACCTGCCAGTGCATCACAGTTTAGTGTCCGTGCTATCATGAGTGCCCCTGTGACAATGGTTCTGGAACCCAAATTGGAGTGGCTCACTTGGGGCAGAGTCAATCGCTCCCTTCTGGTTTCCTAAAATATAATGTCCTGCCGACTGTCATAGCCACGACTGCCTGCCTCCAAGTGCCTCCCCCCGTTTATGTCACAAAATAAGTCTATGTTTCTTATTCTTGTTATCCTCACGACTGCATGACAAAATGGGGGTGGGCCCTGCCACGGTAGCTGCAGAGGTTGAGAGAAGTGAAGCAATAATGCGGTTCTTGCGGGAGAACCCCGTTAATACAGCCCTGGAGTAGCTGCGCTCTTCTAATACACTTGACTCTTCCTTCAGAGGAGTAAGCCGTGTTAGTCTGGATCTGTAAAAGCAGCAGAGAATCCTGTAGAACCTTATACGACTAACAGACGTCTGTAGTCTGTAAGTGCCACAGTTCTTCTACTGCTTTGACTTTTCTTTAGTCAGACTGACTCTATTTTTAGACAGCATAAGGGAGGGATTGACTACAGTGGCCAGTGAGTCAATCCCAAGTTTGCTTTTGCGTGGCCCCACCCCCGGCTGATTTTAGCCAGGCACTCATGATAGCAGCGGTAGTTTCAGAGAAGAAGACATAACCGTCATTTGTCCATTACCAGTTTTTTCTGGCAGTAGACGCGTACCGAACGACTGGTAACCATCTCTGCTATCATTGCAAAGCAATTGAATGCGGTGTGTAGCGCTCGAGTGTTGCCTCTGTCTCCACGGCATCTAGTACACAAATGGTGACGGGAAAAACAAAAAAGCCGACGGTCTCTAGTGCTGCCGTGCTATTTTTCTGCAAGGGCAATCCAGGAGAAAAAAATGTGCGAAAGGCTGTCTGCTGATGTTTTCCCGGAGCAAGGAATGACTGCGACGTTTACCAGAACCTCCCGTGACCATTAACATTTGGCATCAGGGGCTGGGGATCATGGAGGACGGAAAGGGGTGCTGAGGACTCCCGCTATCCCACAGTCCTCAGCAGTCTCTAAAACTATTTTGCATTCTTGGGTTAGCGCCAGTGTCTGTAGCTTACAACACGGTGTCTTTTATGGTTCACCGAACAGCTATTCAGTTTCCTCCCCTACCCCAGCACGAGAAATGAAAGTTAAATAAAGCAATCCTTGAGTACTTACAATGTCACCCTCCTTTTTACTGAATGCTACTGACAGAGCGAATCTGCAGCACTGAGGAGCATTAGAGCTTTTGCACAGGGCGTATCATAACCAATGAAGTTAATCTGAGGTGTGATATTTGCTACATTGAAAATCTGCTCCCTCCTGGTGGTAGATGGTACAGTACTACTGGAAAACAGCAAAACTGTGCCCATCTCCCCCTCTTTTTGTTACACTCACCAGTAAAATGGGACAGAACGGATAATAACCCTGTGTAAATTTTTGAAAGGAAAATGGGATTTAACTCACTTGGGACTGAATCAATCCTGCCCTTTACGGTTAATAAAAATAGAGTCAGTCCAGACAAGAATAGATATACAGTGTATTAAAATCAGGGTGTAGCACAGCGCAGCTGCTCTGTGTCAGTATTCACAGAGGGAGCCCGCTGCAAGTAACCGCAACCATTGCTTCCCACCTACCCTGGGCTAACCACAGACAGTGCCCCCCCCCACCATTGTTGGCATGATGTGTATTGAGAATGGTATGAATAAGATCACAGAGTAGTTACTTGAGATCAAATGAGGGGAGGGAGCCACACATGGCTATGAACGTCCATGCAGTTCAGAATCTTTTCTTTACCAAGAAGAGGAAGGGTGTCTGGAAGTGGGTATTCACCCATGAAAGCTCACGCTCCAAAACATCTGTTAATCTATAAGGTGCCACAGGACTCTTTGCTGCTTTTATAATAAAGGTGACAAGTAAACAAGGTGCATGCTTAGAAAAAATCTAAAGGGCAAATGTATATTGTACATTCTGATTCTATGTTCTGATTCCACATATGGAGCCCACATCAAAGAATGCCTATCCAGGCCACTGAGAATGCACAGTAAAGAGGAGTTAGTTTTACAAAATAAAACCAATTAAAGTAACAGCCTTTCTCCTCTTTTCCACTCCCCCTGAAGACATCTCATACTAATCAAGACAGCATATCTGGGTATGGATCAACCCTTCTACCTCAGCCTTTCTGAGAAACCCCACTGAGTTTCTACTCAAATAGATGGGCTTTGCAGCATGCTCAGAAGGAAGGTTAAGAGTTTCCTGCTATTTCGCACAGGAGTGTGTGTGGGGGAGCGGAGATGTAGCATCACTAAGCAAAAGGGCCCTAAAAGGTAATGGTGTGCTGGCAGGCCCCGCTCTGTTATACAAAGGAGTTCCAGCTAGAGTGCATCCATTTATGTCAGCTGCATCAGTACAGCATGGAAAGAGAATCCATAAATGGTTTGATAGTTGGTAGTCTGCGCTACAGTAATCTTTCCTTAGCTGTATTCGAGATTAAAGAAAGAGAGGAGACAGCATCCCTTCCCTGGCTAAAAGCGGAGGGAGAACTCCCACACCTCCTTGGCTAGTGCAGACTGAGCTCCACCTCTTTTTTCAACCTACTTTAACCACTAATAATTTAATAACCATTCTGATAATCTTTTTTTACACCACAGCTGTTTAATTCAATGTTTGCTAACAATGAACTTTCAGGGACTAATTTTATCTCAAAACAGTCAGTAACTTCTGCTTGTACTTGCATATCTGAAGACAGAATTGGTCCTTTTTCTTAAACAAGGTGACAGAATTCAGACTCTTAAAGCCATGTTGTGAGTTTTTATCCGCTGGCTGTTTTGGAGGTGGCAAAGAGATGCACTAGACAGAGTCAATGTTCTTCCTCCTCTGCAAGCACTTCTTGAGGTTCTTTCTCATGAGACACCAACTACACTCCTTTTCCCATATGTAGTTTCACACATTTCCGCATGGGCTGCACCTAGTGGCACACATAGCTGCATCTTTTATTGTTTGAAGTTTATACGCTTAAAGGACTCATAGAAAAAATACATCAGGCTCTTTAGTGGGAAAATATGTGCTCCACTGGAGGTGCATAGTGACCCGTAGCCAGTGGAACAGTTGTAGCTCTGTTGTGCTGAAAGGGGAAGCTGAATTTAGCAAGGCCTCACTGGGTTTGTTTGGGGACATTTGTCCAACACAACCTACTGTCTGGTGTCTGTGCTAGTTTACAAGATTTGTCCCTGGAGAGAACTGAGCGTTTGAAGACTATGCGTTATCCCATTATCCCAACCTGCAGTATCCTCAGCCCAAACCAAGACTATGAAAATCACTGTGTGCACATGAGTAGCTCCTTGTACTTCAAAGGGATTGGTCACATGAGAAAAATGAGAAGACTATTGCCCCTATTGTTCCACTTATAGTCCCTCTCTATAGATTTTTATAGCTATCTCAATCAGTTCTCAGGCCAACAAAAGTTTTTCTAACTGCTGACACTTCCAAAGCAATCTAGGGTCTTAAAATCAAACTGTGCTCTTTCTGCTTCAAACATCATCTCCAGCAATAAAGATTCTGGAATCAGAACTTAACTGGCAAATCCGCTGATGATGGATGAGACAAAATAGAACACAGCTTGCCCATCTGCAACTATATTGGCTCTGTATTTTCTGACAGGAAGATAAATGTGTTTTTGTCAGTAAACTGGACGCACATGACTCAGAAGATACATAAGGAGCAAGTATTTGCAGTACCTAAGCAACAGTTTAAAAAGACACTTTTTCTGACTATAGCTTTACCGCAGTCTATGCCTAGGGACTTATCAAATATGTGTGTGTGTGTATATGTGTGTGTGTATTACTGAAGTGTACCCCAGGAGAGTATTTTCATATTAACCTTTTACTAACTTTTCTATTGATTTATTTGCATATCATGAGGAAAGATCTAGTCAGTCTAGTTATTTTTTCTGTAAATTTAAGGAGCTATCACATTCACAAAATTAGATGTTATTTTTGTAATTACAAGGGATAGGAAAGTCTGATTGCCACCGCATGTATCAGAGACAAACAGTTATCAAAAGCAAACACAAAATGGGATAAATAGAGGTGCAAAGAGAATATGAATTAAGTGCACACATCTGTTTAGGGCCCAATCCAGCAAAGCACTAACTATATAACTTTAAGCATGTCAGCTGTCTAATTACATTTAAAGAGACTATATATGTGCTTACAGTGGTTTGCTGGATTGGGGCCTTGGTCATGTTTCAGGGTATAAATGCAAGTTGGGATTCTGCAAGCAAAAGAAGGGCACAGACCTGCAAATCCTTGCTCACATAAGTAGTCCTTACTTACACCATTAGCCCAGTCAAAGTCTCTGGGACCCCTCATGTGAGTAAGGTTTACAGGACTAGGTCATAAGTGAGGTGTAGTTCTCAGGAGCAGTGAGAGAATGGGTAGGAATAGTGTGATTGACACACTAGGATTGTTGCACAAACCTGTGTGCAGATGCCAATGGGAAAGGTTTTCACTGTCACAGCAGAGAGGTCTTGTGACAGGCAGGAAGTGAAATCTAAAGGAATCAGAGCAGAGAAAGTTAAATAAACCTTTGAAGGTGCTTATTCTGTCACATGAAGGAACCACATCGAGAGTCACAAAGATTGTCCAGAACATAACAGCTGCTGTATGGAAGAAACATATTGAATGACAATTCTGCTCAGTCTTCAGTGGAGTTACTCCATGGTGACGCTGGTTAAAGCTCTGAACATTATGTTTGAAATAATATAATATTGGAACAATTTTATAATACGTAAAGAAATATAAGGAATATAGGTCTGATTCTGCTCCCACTGAAGAAAATTACTATATTCTAATTGATTTTAATGGTTCAGAATTAGGCCCATATGAACATATGTTAAACAGGGTCATATTTTCAGGTATAAGCAACATATTATACATATAATATCTTCCTGTAAAAAAGTCTATCTTTGGTATAGGAATTGTTAGTAATAAAGGTAATAACATGAAGTAAAGGACAATATAGGGATAGATTTCCTGCCCCACTGCTCAGGTGGTGTAATGGGAGCAAAGAATGACCCTATATCCCTAGCTGCAGATTTCCTTGGCTTGGAGGAGTTCCCAGCCAGTGTTTCGCTGGAATAGGGGGCCTCCTATGCCCCCCATTTTACAGTGCCCAAGGCCAGGGGAGAATACAGACCAAGGGAAGGGAAATAACTGTTCACATTCCTACAGTATATATAAACATCTCACACTAGTTTTACACTAGTGTTAATGCAATGAACTTGGGTAAAGTAACTCCTATTTTAAACTGGTGAAAAAATCCAATTTTTTTAAACAGGAAATCAAGTTCATTGAGCCAAATTTTGCTCAGCTGAGGGATTTACATGGGACATAAATAACATGAATAATACATAAGCTTGTGGTGCACAGCAGTGAATTTTGCCTCAATTGGTGTAATTCGTGTAGCTGTGCTGACATGAGCTGAACCAATTTACCCAAGCTGAGGATCTGTCTCTAGCAAGTATGCATAACGTTCACCGCTGTAATTCTGAATTTCTGTTCATCTCACTGTATGTGCTGGGTGCACAATGAATGCAAGTTCAGAGCCATATAATATTATATATATTATACTGTTTAGTACCTTGGGAATTATTTGGCATGGCTTGGCTTGGCATGGCTTGGGTGGAAAAGGGGTCATTTTTATCATATTTGAGGTTTAGGTGAAATTGTACCATTAATATTGTGCACTGATGATTTTTTATGAATAACAATAAAGAAACTATTAAAAGCAAATACAAAAATATTTTCTTTCTGTTTAAGCTTCTCATACTAACTGTTAAGCTGCAATTTTCTGAAATGAATATGAACCATTCCCCTTCTTTGATCTTCTTAATATTAATATTTCCTTTCATTTCTCTTTAAATTATACTATCTATAACCCATGCTTAAAAGTAATTTGTATCTGATTGAAATTGAGAGGAGTAGATTAGAAAAGATTTAAATCAGATAAAAAACAAAACAAAAAAGAAAACCTCAGGTGAATTATGAACACTACACTTCTGTTCAGTATGATGACAATAAATCTCTTTCTTAGGTGAAGCCAACCATGTAGGTATCTGTTCTACTTTAAGTGAAAAGAATGTGATATAACAAAATACATGTTGGAAAATAAACTTGCATGAGACCAAAATAGCCAAACAAACAAGTACAAGAGAATATCAAAGTAAAAAGCAGTTTACAGTAGGTATAATTAGAATGCATGACAAATTCTAAACAATACACTTTGCTGCTTATTGTGCAGAATTTAAATTGCTCCAGTAGAGGAAACATTCTCTGTCTTTCCTGCAGTAATTAGGAGGATGTCTGCGGCTGTTTTTTTTAAGAAGGATCTTTGGGCCAGATTTGCTGATATACTCTAGCAGTTGTAAACTCTTGTTTAAGCAATCAGTTAAGGCCGCTGTTTTACTTCACAGGAACATCTGAAAGCCTAACCCTAATATCTGACAATCTTTTTTATCCATATCTAGATCATCTTTCCAAAGAAGCAAAATTAGAAATTCTGGGGCAAGAAGATATTGTGACTATATGGAGATTTAGGGCCCTGATCCCACTCAGATGTTACAATGAAAGTCTGTCTAAATGGAGGATGTTCTTCTCAGCTTCAACTTAAATATTGCCTTAAAGATTTATTTGTGCATAAATAAACTGATGCAATTTCCTTTTAGGATTTTTCGTCACAAAGATTGAGTTCTCTTCTTGTCTTTCTTTTTGTCCACATTTCCGTGCACCCCAAAAGATAATTCAGTTGTTTGTGATCCTGACCTTCAAAACTCTCTGTGCAAGGAATTCTCATTATATTTAATGCAGGATTGGGCCTTCTCTGGTGCATTTCAAATCTTTTCACAGTCTTGTCTTCCAGTAGAATAACAAAGAATGCTGACGTGAAAATGGCAACTCTTTGCTCTTTAACAAAAACTGAAGAGTGAAATAGGGGAAGGTTAACCCCACTTTTCATGCTCTGTGAAGACAGTGCAAGGAGCAAGATTGTTTTCTTGATTTTAAACTCACTGGCATCTGAGCTTATTTTTTTAAAAATGTGAATCACATTGATTATAATCACAGTGGATGTCTAATTTTCTCACAGGCTTGTCCCTGCTCTCTGAAATCAATAGCAAAACTCCCATGAATCAGGCCCATACTTTGGAGCTTCAATTGTTTCATCATTCTTCTACAGTTTGAGGGGCTAAGGTCAGCACCAACTCAGTGGATGAAAAGGTCCCCATAGTGCTGCAAGGTGAAAGCAGTTAGATTTGGGAGGCCTGAATAGCAACATCCCAAAAATGGTGCAGTATACTGTTTCTCTGGTCTTCCAGTCTGAGCTAATGTGACCATTGTGGAATCAGTCTGCAACTGGGTCATGTCTTGGGGAGCGCAGTGGTAGAATTCTTATCCAGCATCTTGCAGATATACCCAGCCTTCTTCTCACTGGTCCCTGGATTTGGGCATTTATCATTTGACATAATCATAGATATAATTCTACAGAGAAAGAAAGAAAGAAAGAAAGATCTTATTATAAACTTCACCCCACAGATTCCTACTTTAAAGTAATTCTTTCAAAGTCGAATTTGTTTAGCTGTCTGGAACAAAAGCCCACACATTTTCTGTGACCTCATCTAAGGAGATCATTAAAACTATCTCATCATCGCTTCAAGGTTATATAAATTACAAAAGGGATTATAACATATTGAAAATCAGAATGGGAAAAAGAATTAAAGTGAATAAAATTATCTTAATCGGGGCAGTTTGCGTGATATTTACTGAACCATGAACAGCATCTGCAGTGTTTCAGATCCTATCAGAATCACTTCAAAAGGACTCAAAAGCCTTACATAAACAATGCTTAACTCCAGAAATGGCAGCCCTAGAATTATACTTTTTTCATGCCAGGAAGTCATTATGGAATAATTTTTTTATGAGTTCTCTCCTGAGTCATTCTGATTTTCTTCTTTGGCTATGTTTACACTAGCACTTTTACCGGTATAACTTATGTCACTCAGGAGTATGAAAAAACATCCCTTTAAGCAACATAAGTTACACTGACAGAAGCATCCGTGTGGACAGTGCTATGTCCATGGGAGATCCTCTCCCACTGACTTAGCTACTGCCACGTGTTGGAGGCGATTTAATTATGACTACAGGAAAACTCTCTTCAGTCAGCATAGAGAGGCTACGCAAGGGATCTTACAGCAGCACAGCTGTATCAATAGAGCAGTGCCTCTGTAAGCTCACTCATGTAAACAGGACCATAGTGAAGCTATTAAATAGAAAATTCATTTAAGTTAGAAATATCTGTAAAATACAATACGTGGGGAAGAAATCCATTCGCACAAGAATGTGCATATAGACTGGAAGGAGTGAATGCAAACAATGCCTGGTTCTTCAGAAAAGTACTAATTTGTTGGGATATGTCATTAGGGTTATATTTGCCTGAACCATCTGTGAAAATAGTAAGTTCAGAAAGACCTAGGAAAATATAATGAAGCTAAAAGTCTTGTCCTACCAACAGGAAACTGAAAGGGGTTAATGGAAAAGATAAGTCTAAAAAAAACCCCAAAAAACTTATATATCAGTGCAAGGCAAGATCCCCTGGCCTTACTATATGGAGAATAGTACAGTGCTTTACACACTCAAGTTATCTCACTATACAATAGGGACATATCACACATGGAGGGCATGGAAATTCTGCTTCAATAACTATGTAAATTAAACAGTAGAACTAGATAATCATTCACACACAAGGGGTCACAACCTTGGGACTAGAAACTACTTTATTAAAAGACACACAAGGTGGGTGAGCTAATATCTTTTATTGGACCAATTTCTGTTGGTGAGAGAGTCAAGCTTTTGAGCTTACATAGAGCTCTTCTTCATGACTGAGAAACTTACTGAAGCCACATCTACACTACAAAATTAAGTTGACCTAACTTACATCGGCATACAGCCACCAGAGTAATTACATTGCTTGTTGTCAAGGTGTCACCCCCACTCTGAACTTGAGAGTACAGACATGGGGACCTGCATGAGATAACCCCTAAGCTTATTTACCAGCTTAGATCTAGTAGCTGCCACCACCAAAGAGTTTAAACAAATGTTTATGAGAGCATCATTTGGAAACTCTGTCTTCCCCCTAAATATTTCCCCAGTCTTTATCTCCCTATTCCTGGCAGGATTGAAACTGATTCACTTCCCACCAATTCCTGGTGATCCCAGATCCAAAAAACCCTTGGATCTTAAAACAAGAAAAAATCAAGCAGGTTCTTAAAAGAAGACTTTTAATTAAAGAAAAAGGGTGAAAGGAATACCTCTGTGAGTTTAGCATGCAAGCTACTCTCACAGACAACAGATTCAAAACACAGAGGATGTCCCTCTGGGCAAAAGCTTAAAGTTACACAAAAGAAACCAAATTTGATTCTCCCTCCTATGCAAAATGAAGTCACAAAAGAAAATAAACATAATCTAATACATTCCTTCTCTAAACACTTACTACTTTTAAGAAACGTTAGACTGCTGATTCCTGGATCCTTCACTCTGGCACAAACTCACTGAACAGACCAAAGATTGATTTCCCTCCTCCCTCTTTGAAAACATCCTGTCCCCCCATTGGTTCCTCTGGCCAGGTGTCAGCTAGGCTATGTGAACTTCTTAACTCTTTACAGGTAAAAGAGGAATTAACCCTTAACTGTCTGTTTATGACATTTGTGCATGTCTGCACTTTGCTCCTTGTTTTGGCAGTGCACGTCCTCCCCAGGAGCGTTTGTATCAATAATACTGGCAGTGTGGAGCATTGTGGGATGGCTTCTGAAAGCTAGTAATAGTCAACACAAGCAACACAGTGTCTACACTGACACTGTGTCAACCTAACTACATTGACCTTGACTACTCTGTTCGTAGACGTAGAGTTAGTAAGTCCGTGGAGCAGGGCAGTTACATCAGCGGAGTGAAACTGAAGAATAGACACTTCCATACTTAGGTTGACAAAAGCAGCTTTGTGTCAACCCAACTCTGTACAGTAGACCAGATCTCAGAATGTCAAAGCTAAATACAGGATGGAGCAGATTTTTTAGCATAAATAGTTAACACATATTTCAAGGGATCATTCAAGGTGAAGTGGCCTGTTAACACCCTCTAGGGAGGGGAGAGCAGCTGGGGGTGTTAGTGAGATATAGATTGTTGTAATAAGCCATAAATCCAGTGTCTCTATTAAGTCCATGGTATTTAGTGTCTAGCAGAGTTATGAATTTAAGCTCCCAGGCTCAACTTTTGAAAGTAGTATGCAGGTTTCCTTTAAGGATTAGGATGGATAGGCCACATAAAGTGATTGCTTTGTGAAAAGTGTTAACTCAAGGTGATGTGGTGTTTTTGTCTTTTATCATTTTTCTGTATGAGTTCATTCAAGGGTGTAGTGAATGTTTGGTAGCTGTTGAGGCATTTAGTGCACTGGATGAGGTACAGCACATGTTGTGATGGGCATGTGTAAGTCTCATTGATCTTGACAGATGTGTTGTGGGAGATGTTGATCATTGTAGCAGTGGAGATATGTCTGCGGGTTTTGCAGCTGTTCTTCTGGCAGGTTCTGGTGCTACTTTGAATTGGTATGTCCTGATCTCTGGGGAACTTGCTTCTGATGATGGTAGACTCATAGACTCATAGACTCGTAGGTCAGAAGGGACCAATATGATCATCTAGTCTGACCTCCTGCACAAAGCAGGCCACAGAACCCTACCCATCCACTTTTATAACAACCCCTAACACATGACTGAGTTATTGAAGTCCTCAAAATTGTGGTTTGAAGACCTCAAGCTGCAGAGAATCCACCAGCAAGTGGCCCATGCCCCACGCTGCAGAGGAAGGCGAAAAGCCTCCAGGGCCCCTGCCAATCCGCCCTGGAGGAAAATTCCTTCCCGACCCCAGATATGGCGATCAGCTAAACCCTGAGCATGTGGGCAAGACTCACCAGCCAGCACCCAGGAAAGAATTCTCTGCAGTAACTCAGATCCCATCCCATCCAACATCCCCTCACAGACCATTGAGCAGACTTATCTGCTGATGAGCTTGGAGAGGTGTGTGTGGGGGGGGTGTTTGAAGGCCAGAAAAGGGGATTCAGGAAAGATTTCTTTCAGAATGGGGTCCCCATCAAATATGGGTTGTAGTTATTTGATGATACCCCATATGGGTTCCAGTGTGGGGTGGTAGGTGATAACTATGGCTGTGAGGTCAGAGGTGCTTTTATTTTTTATTGAAGCAGCTTCTCTTGGGGTATTTGGGTTACCTCTTCCATGATGCAACCTACTCCTCTGGTGGAGTGTCCTTGTTTGTTGAAGGCTGTTTTGAATGTGTTAAAGTGTATACCCAGACTTTTCTGTGTTTGGGGTGGTTTTTGGATCTATGAAAGAAGGTATGCTGATTCATGGGTTTCTTGTATATAATGGTTTGTAGGGTTACATTCTTGTAGCTGATTGTGGTGTCCAAGAAGCTGATGATGGTTTTGGGAGTGTTCCAAAGACAGCTTAATGGACAGGTGGTGGTAGTTGAAGTTGTGGAGGAACTCTCTGAGAGTGTTTGAGTCTTCTGTCCAGAGGATGAAAATATTATCAATGTATCTCAGATATATCAGGTGATGTATTTTCCAGAAATTCTTCTTCAAGGTGGCCCATGAATAGGTTGGCATATTGGCCATCCTAATGTACCCATGGCTTTGTTCCCATGTTTTAGACAAAGTGTTTGGTAATGAACGTAAAATTGTTATGTGTGAGGATGAAATGGATAAGTTTGGGGATGTGTTTAGGGTGGCTATCTGAGGGTTGTCCATAGTCTTGTAAATATTTTATGTAGGAAGCTATGCCATCCTCGTGAGGGATGTTGCTATATAAGGAGGTGACATCCACGGTGGCAAGGAAGGTGTCCTGAGGGAGGTTGTTAATACTGTGGAATTTTTGGAGGAAGTCAGTTGTGTCCTGAAGGAACCAGGCATGTGTGTGGTGAGTGGTTTGAGGTTGCTTTGTGAGTTCTGATATTCCTTCAATAAGAGTGCCATGGACAAATATAATGAGTCTGTCTGGGTTCCCTTGTTCGTGTATCTAAACTATCAGTCCTCATTCTCAAAGAAACCTGCACAACACTTTCAAAAGACAAGCCTGGGAGCATAAATTCATAACTTTTCTAGACACTTAAAATCATTGTCTGCATACAGATACTGGATTTATGGCTTATTACAACAATCTATAACCTGTGAAGAGCCCTGCCCCAGTTGCTTCCCCTCCCACTTTCCTCCCTATGACTGGAGGGGTGTTAACAAGCCATTTCACCTTGACTGAACCCTTGAAATATGTGTTAACTACTTATGCTAAACTATCTGTTCAATTTTGGTCTTGGTCTACCTTTATGTCAGTATAACTATGTCACCGGGGATAAGGAAAATCCACAACCCTGAGCGACGCAGTTATACTGACCTAACCCCAAGTGTAGACAGCTCTATGTTGATACAAGAAGCCCTCCTGTTGACATAGCTACTGCCTTTCAGAAAGGTAGAGTACTTACACCAACAGGAGAAGCTCTCCCATTGGTGTAGATAGAGTCTTCACTAAGTGCGACAGCGGCACAGCTGCAGCACTGTGAGTTTAGACAAACCCTTGTATTATCTGTGACACTCTGAGTGTGTTTCCCAGACCTTAAGATGACATCTATCTAAGCTCAAAAGCTTGTCTCTCTCACCAACAGAGGTTGGAACAATAAAACATATTACTTCACCCATCTCGTCTCTGTAATATCCTGGGACCAACATGGCTACAACAATACTGTATTATCCAAAGACAGATAGACCACCAGGATTATGCCCTGCTTTCTTGGTGCAATGGAATCTTTAACATTCACCTGGACTATCTTTGAAAGTTGCTTGGAATGGACTCTAATTTCATGTAAATACCAAACAATGGCACTCCTAGCTGTATGTAGCCCCATTCGTTACACCATATGACAGGGACAGCGTCTGTTATAAGATTAAATCCTATGTGCTAACCCTGAAGCAACTGTGTTACAATATAAACTTCCCTCCAATCATATACCAAACTGGTTGAAAGAAACTTGGGTGCATCAGAACACAGGTGATCTGAAGCCTGCAGAGGCATGACGGGTGGGTTTGTCTCCTTACAAATTACTTAGTCAGAGGCTGCAATTTGGTAAGACCAGGAGCAGGGTGATACTGAGATACTTGTGAGTAGGCTATCAGCCGGTATCCATATCACCTCAGACTATGATTTGTTTAATCTCCTAAGAATAAATGGAGTTGAGCCTTGTGAATACTTGAAGGGCAACATCTAACCCCCACACCCATTTCCCTCCCCCTTCCATTCACAAAGACTCTGCTGCAAGACTCGATGTCAATGGTTCAGGGCAGGAAGACTCATTTCCCCCTCTGAGGGTACGTCTACACTATGGGATTATTCCGATTTTACATAAACCGGTTTTGTAAAACAGATTGTATAAAGTCGAGTGCACACGGCCAGACTAAGCACATTAATTCGGTGGTGTGCGTCCATGGTCCGAGGCTAGCGTCGATTTCTGGAGCGTTGCACTGTGGGTAGCTATTCTGTAGCTATCCCATAGTTCCCCAGTCTCCCCCGCCCCTTGGAATTCTGGGTTGAGATCCCAGTGCCTGATGGGGCAAAAATCATTGTCGCGGGTGGTTCTGGGTAAATGTCGTCACTCATTCCTTCCTCCGGGAAAGCAACGGCAGACAATCATTTCGCGCCCTTTTTCCCTGGATTGCCCTGGCAGACGCCATAGCACGGCAACCATGGAGCCCGTTCAGCTTTTTTTTTTTTACTGTCACCGTATGTGTACTGGATGCCGCTGACAGAGGCGTACTGCAGCGCTACACAGCAGCATTCATTTGCTTTTGCATGATAGCAGAGACGGTTATCAGTCGTTCTGTACCGTCTGCTGCCATTGTAAATTGGCAATGAGATGACGGTTATCTGTCGTTCTGTACTGTCTGCTGCTATCATGGGTGCCCCTGGCTGAGGTCGGCCGGGGCGCAAAGGCAAAAATGGGAATGACTCCCCGAGTCAATCCCTCCTTTATGGTTTCTAAAAATAGAGTCAGTCCTGCCTAGAATATGGGCAAGTGTACTAGAGAACCAGTGTATCAGAGAGCACAGCTGCTCCATGTCAGATCCCGCAGAAATGATGAGCTGCATGCCATTCACGGGGGTGCCCCTGCAACAACCCCACCCGTTGCTTCCCTCCTCCCCAACCTTCCTGGGCTACCGTGGCAGTGTCCCCCCCCATTTGTGTCATGAAGTTATAAAGAATGCAGGAATAAGAAACATGCTGCCGAGAATAAAAAGGGGAGTGACTTGTTAGTGAGATAAAATGAGAGGGGAGGCAGCCTCCCCGCTGCTATGACAGTCCAGGCAGGACATTAAGCGGTGCGGGGGAGAGGAGCCCAGCATCCCGCTGCTATGATAGTCCAGGCAGTACAGAATCTTTTCTTTACACAGGAAAGGGAGGGGGCTGATGGAGCTCAGCCCCCAGTTGCTATGATGAGGACGGTTACCAGCCGTTCTGTACCATCTACTGGGAATGACCAGGAATCATTCCTATTTTTACCCAGGCGCCCCCGGCCAGCCTCACCTGAGGCCAGCCAGGAGCACTCACGGGCTGATGATGACAAGGACAGCTAGCAGTCATACTGTACCATCTGCCACCAGGGAGGGAGAGGAGAGCGGATATACTGCTCTTTACACTGCTGCAGCATCGCGTCTACCAGCAGCATTCAGTAGACATAGGGTGACATTGAAAAAGTCAAGAAACGATTTCTTTCCCTTTTCTTTCACGTGGGGGGGGGGAGTAAAAATTGACGAGCTATACCCTGAACCACGCCGACAATGTGTTTGAACCTACAGGCATTGGGAGCTCAGCCAAGAATGCAAATACTTTTCGGAGACTGCTGTGGACTGTGGGATAGCTGGAGTCCTCAGTACCCCCTCCCTCCCTCCATGAGAGCATCCATTTGATTCTTTGGCTTTCCGTTACGCTTGTCACGCAGCACTGTGTAGCCTGGAGATTTTTTTCAAACGCTTTGGCATTTCGTCTTCTGTAACGGAGCTCTGATAGAACAGATTTGTCTCCCATACAGCGATCAGATCCAGTATCTCCCGTACGGTCCATGCTGGAGCTCTTTTTGGATTTGGGACTGCATTGCCACCCGTGCTGATCAGAGCTCCACGCTGGGCAAACAGGAAATGGCTTTTCCTGTTTTACCCTGGCCACTGCATCCGCGTTCAGATTGCGTGCTTTTTTTCTTTTCCAGGGGAGCGTTCACCAGTGGTGCCACTGTGGGATACTGCCGGAGCTAATGACGTCAATGTTGCCGCCACCAACTAACCCTAATCCGATATGGTAATACCGATTTAGCGCTACTTCTCTCGTTGGGGAGGAGTACAGAAACCGATTTAAAGAGCCCTTTATATCGATATAAAGGGCCTCGTAGTGTGGACGGGTACAGCATTAAATCGGTTTAATGCTGCTAAAATCAGTTTAAATGCGTAGTGTAGACCAGGCCTGAGATAGTAATGAGCAATGATCCCAACAGGGTAAGTGAGTACTGTTGATGCTGTGGATTCCAGACCTGATTCTCTTCTCTCTTACACAGGTGAAAAACAGCAGTATATTCTTTACTAGTTTCTGTGTAAAATCAGTGTAGCTGGGAGAAGAATCAGGCCTTTTATGTTTGCAATGAGATGTAAAACTGAGATTCATACTAATTTTGGTAACTAAAAATCCCATGGTACTTTTCACCAATGTAGAATACTCTCCAGTGTCCTGGCCTACCTTTAATACATTCTACCTAATAAAAATTTCCCTCCTCATTAAAAAATAGATAAAATTTCCTTGCCATTTTATCTTCTCTACACTCAGTTTCTAGGATACCATGTTACATCCTGGAATTGGCTATATTTCAATAATGGGTAAAGTGATTCCTATATATAATTATACATTGTGGACACTTTGGTATACTTGGATGAAAGGTACTATGTACATTTCAGTTTACTTACTAAATATATTCACTCTTTCGTTCTGATGCATTTCTTCTTCCTTTCCATATCTTAAACACAGTTCCTATGTATAGAAATAATTAATCAAACAATTCTTACATATAATCTGTGATACTATATGATAACATTGTACATTAAACATAGCTACTATGCAACAGGGTAAATTTCCCACTTTACCACAACTTTGCATATTCATAATAATTACAAAATAAGGTAGAAAATACCTAAAGGAACAAATAGTTCTAAACTTCTACATAGCTTATCACATCCATATGTTTCCAAGGGGATTTCTTCATAATGTATGTTTAAAAAAATATCTTTTAGTAGTCTAGATCCAATGAAGCAGTGCTAATAATAATTAATTTCGTAGTACAGTTTTATTCCTTTCTTGTGATGAAGCTTGCCATTTACCAACAGTGTCACTTCCATAAAAATGTAATAAATTTTATATGCCAGGCTGAATATCATGGACTAGATATGGCAAAGTTTGCAGACAGGTCATTTTACCTGACTAATAGATATCTTGCATGTGAAACCGTGCACAACAGTAGAAGTGCCTTATTGCCAAAAGATGTAACTGGTGTGAAATGAATGATGCAAGTGTGGCTTCCTGCTCACACAAATTTGTGGAAACGGTTACTCTGTGAAGCTGGTACTCCCTGCATGCCGAGGGTAGGTTTTATTACAAAAGAGGGGTTCCAAAATTTATTTTTAATTAACATCAAATTTTATTAAACTTAATGTAATGGTTTTAAATGTGGACTGTACATTCTAATCCTTAAATAAATGATTTATCTCTCAACAATAAGACATTGGGAATTCGTAATTAGTTGATTGGCTGCTGTTACTTCACTCCGGTATATGTGGTGGGTGGTAGTGGTATCAGGAGTACAAAAACTGCTATACTGGATCAGACCATTGGTTCATCAACTAAGTATTCTTTCTTTGTTAGTGGCCAGAACCAGATGCTTTAGAAGAAGGTTGAAGGAACACCATATTGGACAGTTATGGAATAACCTGTCTTTAAGAGTTTTTTTCCTATCCTCCCACTGGTTAGAGGTTGACTTCTGCTCTGAGACACAATGGTTTATATCCTTTAAGTTGTATAATTTACATATAGTAGATCCAAAATAAATATAACCTATAATGTAGAGGATATGGAAAATCATGTGTGTGCCCTTCAAAGAAGTATGATTTACTCCATCGCTAGTTTGCAACCACTGCATTGTAATTACCATGTAATTAAATGGTCACTAGTTACAATATAAATGAAGAGTACTTATATTATATTTATGCCCCATAATTTCCTATGTATCTGCTATAGAAAAGTGAACTGCTTTTTGTCATTAGTGATTGTAGTTCCCTAGGATTATAACCTGTACAATTTTTATTGATAACATTTATTACCCTGATTTCCTTTGCTCCTTGTTCCATTTCTAAGTAAAACATTGCAGCAATTTTGCATTTTTATGTTTGCCCCCCTGCCTCCCCTCCTTCTAACTTCCAAGTATTTTAGGAAGGGTGTCATTGCAATTCATTCCAAAATGAAAATAATTTAGTGCTGCTTGATAATAAGAGCTCATCTGGCTTCAGCAAGGCTCACGTGATGGAGTTTAATAAAACATTTGATGAAATCTTGATTAGACCACACAATGCTTGGTATTTGAGAAACATCAAGTGTGATTTGGGCTTTTATATAGTTCTAACCCTAATGTCCCTTGTGCTGAATGAAATAATCAGCTTAAATGCATGTACACTAATGATGTGTTTGTCATGAAAACACAGTACACAATTCCTTCATCAATGTCACAGGGAAGTACAATTGATTTAATTCACTGCTAGTTACTAAATATTTTTGTGATGGGATGCTTTAAGAGCCCAGATACATTTGAAAAGCTCTTTTATGTATAATTTGTATAGACTGTGGGTGCTTTGCAGGGTTTTGCCCTTAATACCTTTGTTATTCTTTGTTTTATAATTTAGAGAGGAGATAAAGAATACATAATTAGCTGTAACAAGCAAAGGCCAGTGTGGTTAGAAAAAATAGTGTAAGCTCAGAATTGTCGTGGCCATCAGTGCTCTATCTCACAAGTCAAGTCAGTAGCCATGTATTGCAATACTGTGGTACCTGTATTTTTAAGATATGATGAAATATTAGCACTCATTAAGTCTGTTCCACATGAAGTCAGGGACCCTTGACATCCATGGGAGTAAAATTAGGCCACTTTGAAAATTTGACCCTTAAATATTGATGTCAAACTGTTTGCCTAAAAGATGTGTTAACAAATGTTATAATTAGAGCAAGTTGAAAACTTTCCATCAGAATAGTCTTCCATTGGAAAATTTCATTTGGTCAAAATCTAAAATTCCTGCAGAATATGTCAATTTTAATGACATTTCATTGAAAAAATGAGATGGAGCATTTCAATAAGATGAAAATGTTCCGTTTTACTTTATGAGAATGGCATGTTTCATTTTTTCATTTCAAAATTACTTCTTACAAGATTTATTTTTGTTTGATAATATATTATAATATAATATAAAATAAAAAAGTCAAAATCAGAACTGAACATTTTGATTTTATTGGGAAACAAAAGAAACCATTTTGATTAACCCAAACCAAAATGGTTGTAAAAATTTAATTTCTCAGGAAATTTCAAAAATATTGGTTTTCATTTGGAACAAAATGAACATTTCAGTTTGGAACAAAAAAATAATTAAAACTGTCAGAATTTCCTGAAGAATGGAAAGTCTGACTTTTGAGCAGCTCTAATTATAATTTCCAATCCCTTTAGATGATGGAGCTAAAAGATTTTAGTGATTTTTTTCTTTTGTAATTTATTGTTTGTACCCTCTCGGTATTTGTTTTTTCATATTAGCAATAGAATAAGCAAATTGTTTGATTTAGTATCTCATCCCACCTGGCTTTTTGGGTTCCATTAGAAAATTTTATAGTGCTCATGCTTAGGATAACAAAAATAGTTAAAGACAGAGGAAGACAGAGCTGATACTAGTCTCAGAAAACTTGACATTTTCTGTGGAAAGAATCTGAATTTCATGTAAGCCTAGTAAGGATAAACCCATACTCTCCTATATGGTCTTAATGATTTTATGGACTTAATGCCTTTTTCAGCAGTTCATAGTCTTCCTGATCTTTGCCCTAAATGGTGCCCTGTTTCCTCTTATTTGGTTCTTTGGCAGTTGCAATTGATTGAAAGTCATGAATGAATATCCTCCCAGTTTAAACAGGGAGTAATTGATAGAAGAGATTTTTCTATGATGATGTCCTGACTGTGGAATTTACTTTCTTCTTGACTGGAAAATCTGGACTTGTGGATTTTCTGAGTATATATCAAAGCCTGTTTTCTCAATATTTTTCCTGAGTGGAGAGATTAGTGTTGAGGAAATGAATGAATCTAAGGGAGACATGTATTACTTATTTAATGAAAAGCTCTTATGGTTGGTAGGTGGTTTTAACGGAAAACATTTTTAATGGGAGGGAAATTTGTGTGTGTAAACTTGCATGTGTTAAATATGTTGTTAAATATATGAAGTATCTTATACATTAAACCTAAATGGGAGCTTCAGAAACCTTAGGGTTTTTTTTTCATTTAAAAATGTTTTTAGGTCCAATTCCCTATATTCTCATAATTCTGTGAGGTCTCCTCATGTTCTGGGAATAGGGTCCAGCAACAGAGGGCTCTTCTTTGCCAGCTACTAGGAAGCAGCCAACCTACTCTTCTCCATTGTCTCAAGATGGGTTTCCAGAGCTAAGTATTATTTTTGGCTGATCTCTCTCCCATTCAGATGCTGAGTAATTGTTATTTATAAGGTGTGAGCTCCTGGACTGCAAGTTCTTCTCATTAAACAGCTTAACTTTTTGTAGGTCAATGTCAATGTGAGGATTGTATCATCTCATCATAATGTTGTACTGGGAAGATTGACCTAGAGAGCAAAATTCTTCTTGTCATTACAACAATGGTTGCTATAGAAAATTCAGTTTTACCATGTTAGGATAATTTACTTTATCAAGAACAGGAAATACAGCAAATGCTTCAGTAAAGTAAAATAATTGGGAAGGTAGTTATTGAGGATCTGGGATTTGATCCAGTGGCCACTCAAGTCAATGAGAGTCCTTCCATTGACTTCAATGAGATTGGATAAAGCCTTCAATGACAACCCCTATATCACTGCTAAATTGAACTTGCTATATTAGGATACTGTTTGTATTGAAGCACAATCAGATCTCCAGCTGAACCATTCAATCAGTACTAATACAAATGGATTTACATGAAAAAGAGGCTGTGGTAATATATTTTGTAAAATATAAGCGAAAGAGTATGTTTGTCCATTTTAAGATTTATTATAGTGAGTAGAGTAGTTTCTGGAAAGCATCGATAACTGCTGAACTGCAATACTAGCATGCATCTATATATGCATGTATTTATATCCAAGTTCTCTTTTTACTTGACTGTACCAACATTTTCTTGATGTGAAATACCATAAAATGCCAAATAATTTATTTTTGCTGTATTCCTAGAATTATGACATTGTTTAGGGAAGAAAACAAACAAAAAATGTTGAATTATTTTTGTTGTGATTGTTGTTCAATATTTGTAGGAATTCATCTGTGCTGGCAAAAGAAATATTCCCCATAGCTGTAAATGGTCAAAATGCAATAAAAATCCTATAATTTTCAATGTCCCACTGAAGTTGGTAGGAGCATTGACTTCAATGGGAGCAGAGATAGGCCAATACTGAATACTTCTGAAAAATCCCACCCCATAAGTCGAAGGGTTTGATTTTTCTCCCATTGAAATCAATGGCAAAACCCCTAATGACTTCAGTGAGAGCTGTCAGGCACTAAAATGGATGCTCCCAAGCCCCGAACTAAGCATCTAGATTTTCAAAATTTCTGAATGCCCAGCAATTCCATCTGAAACACTTTCTAAGAGGTTTCAGAGTAGAAGCGTGTTAGTCTGTATCCGCAAAAAGAACAGGAGTACTTGTGGCACCTTAGAGACTAACAAATTTATTTCAGCATAAGCTTTCATGAGCTACTGCTTACTTCTTCGGATGCATAGAATGGAATATACAGACAGGATATATTTATACATACAGAGAACATGAAAAGGTGGAAGTATGCATACCAACAGGAAGAGAATAATTAGAGTCTGATTAGACTCTTCCTGTTGGTATGCATACTTCCACCTTTTCATGTTCTCTGTATGTATAAATATCTTCTCTCTGTGTGTTCCATTCTATACATCCGAAGAAGTAAGCTGTAGCTCATGAAAGCTTACGCTGAAATAAATTTGTGAGTCTCTATGGTGCCTCAAGTACTCCTGTTCTTATTACTTTCTAAGAGGTTCACAGTGACACTTAGTTTCTCCATTCCTAGTGGCTATGGTTTCTGTTATAATTCACAATTACTTTTGAAAATGAATAAATGAGAGAATTTGATTACCAAAGATCATTAGTTAGATTTATATTCATATGGGTAATGGCTCTAAAGTGTTTGAACAGAAAATGTGTAACTGACAGCCTTGCAAAATTAATTGTTAGTTATATTCAAAGGACCAAAGGTGAATGTATCTTTTGACTTGCTCTTGATCCCACCAGTGCTAGAACTATTACTTAATTGAAGAGTAAAGCTTTGACATTTTACATAAGCATCATGATGCTGCCAGATGTGCTACAATTCCAGGATTTGGATATAGCGTATCACAATCCAAGAAGAGACAGGGTAACACAACCAGTACAAGACAAAGTGCTATGACTTAAAGCAAATGATTTCAATGTGTATAAACTGTGAAATGTTATTTGGAAACTTGCCTATTAAATAAAAAATTCTCTACTTGCTGGCAGCACCAGCAAGTGGAGAAATAGTATCAAGTATCTTGCTGAAAGTGACAGTTTGTGACACAGTGGCAACCTAATGAAAGGGTTTGTAAACAAATTTAACATCAACATTTGCTGTCTAAACCTGAAGGGCTGTATTGTGGCAGTTAAGATATAGCTAATAGTTAGATGGAATATGTAGGTGCTCCATTCTGTTACAAACTCCTGAATGGCCCCCTACACAAGCATCCTTTGAGGACCTGTATAAGTAGATAGGTAAGTAAGGGTTAATTTCTTTTACTGTAAAGGTTTACAAGGAACCAAACACCTGACCAGAGGACCAATCAGGAAACGGATTTTTTAAAAAGTAAGGCGGGAACCTCTGGAGGTTTGGCTTTGTTCTGGGTCTTTTGTTTTCCTCGGCTGTGAGTAAACAACTTTCTTCTGACTCCATCTCTTCCAAATTCTACTAAACATGTGTGAGTACAAAAGGAAACAAGTAAACGGCTGTGATGTGCTTTGATTTGTATTTACATGGAGGTTATTGCTGGACTGGTTTAATGGGCTATCTTTTAAATCAACTGTTTATGATATTTTCTTATAAGCAAGACCTGTATTGATCTCTTAATGCAGTATTTATTGTTGTATTTCTTTCTTTTATATAAAGTTCTTTTATAAAACTTGTGGAAGTTTCTTTTCCTAGTGAGGCAGAGGAGAGAGGAATCTCTGTACCAGAGCTCTGTATATCGGTGACAGGCTAGAGGGGGGGGAAAAGCCAACCTCTGTGTCTTACTCCTATTGTCCCAGGCGGAAAAGGCTAGGGGACAAAGGAGGGGGAATCTCTTGTGTGAGCTGACTAGTGAAGATAGCCTGGGAGCTAGATTGCCTCTCCGTTGTATTCAAGGAGTGAAGTATAGCATCCGCCCAGGCTCACCGAGGAAAGGGGGAGCTGGGGTGAGAATAGGAAGACCCAGGGGTCTGGGTCTTGGGGGTTTCTCCAGGGAAAGTCGGGGGACTGAGCGAGGCAGGGCCCGCTGTATCCTGTCGTGGCAGCGAGATAAGATCCAAGCTGTGGTTAAGCTTGGGGAGTTCACAGTAAACACTCAGATGTTGAACTCTAAGTCCAGATTGAGACAAGACGTTTACCACAGGACCCATGCAACAATATTGTCTCGTACTCTGACACTTCTGCAACACTGCCAGCATGGAGTCTCTATAATGATGTGTTCCTCTAGGCCACCACTGTTGTAATTTGAGAACCTCAGGAGTATGAAATTAGCCTGGTGTGTTTGTTTGGCTCCCATCACCACAATAACTGAGCACCGAGTGAAGCTGTAATCTTACATAACTCAGTGTGACCAATGATAGGTAATGCCCAGAACAGAGATAAGTCATTGCTTCCCCCTTGCTCTGTTATACCAATATAATAAAAACCAGCAGGATCTTATTAAGAGGGATAAGGCAAAGATGCCACATTTATTGTAAATATAATAATAAAGCAAAAGATAAAAGCAAAAAGCGTTGTTTTACTACTTATTCCTATCACTACTTATTCCTTATACACACATACACAGATATATATGTATATGTATATATGTACATACACACACATATATACATATATACATATATATATACATGTGTATATATATATACACACACATATATATATATTCATTGACACAATCATTCATTCAGGTTCTGTACAGGTGTTATAGTTACCAGCCTAGAAGTTTCTTATGCCAAGTTATTGTCCAGGTATCTTGGTCATGAGGATGGAGCCGAGTCTGCATCAGATGCACCTGATGCTCCTGGAGGCTGGCAGCAGAACCAGGGTCTCAAAGTCCTCAGTTTTTAGAGTCCATTTTTATAGGAATTAATTTCTATGTTAATCTATGGGAACCGTTTCATCCTGCTGTTGTTGGCTCAATCAACAGATGGCACATTCCTGGTGGCCCCACACTGTTTAAAGTGGCACATTCCTTCCAAGTGTTTGGGGTGGATCCCAGTTTACCCTTCGGGGGTTGTCTGGTGGTCCACTTGACACATTCTTCGGCCGATGGATCCTTTCCAGGCTGGCGCCTCCCTAACCATTCACGTACATCAAACATTCATCAACATACATTCCATATCTTAACCATATTTGAATTTACTGTCTCCACCATTTTTGGGGTGTGTGTTAATTCCTTTGAGATTCCCGGCCCTGTAATCACAGAGGGTGGAAGTCTGTTTGTTTACATTGTATCAATTAAAGCTTAAGGCTAGCATAGTGTTTACTTCAAGAACAAAGTCAATTAACTTGTTTCTAAGTTTTACATAGTAATAGAGTATCTATCACAGGACAGATACAATCAGTGTTCTCTGCAGACAGGAGTTTTAACATAAGAACGACAAGATTTTTGTACTTGGTGAAACTGGGGGTTACTGTCACTTGGGGGAATCACTGTTAGTACCTTCTTTAATATCCCTACAGCTCTGTAGGGAAGAAAGCTGCACCAGGCCCTTTCCTGGTACATCTTACTTTCCTTGCCTTACTGGTTTCGATGCACTGGCCAGTTTTATGGGGAACGACCTAAGATTCTATCTATTCCCCTCTCCTGTCTACCCATTCCCCTGTCATATGCATGGAATGGGGAGAAGTGTCCCATGGGCTGTGATGGCTTTCTAGTACACACTGTTCCCCGCAATGTGGGTAACAAGCTCAGGAAAGTCTGTGGATTCCTTATGCCACAATACTCTCCTGCTTAACACACAGCAAGAGTCACCATTTGGCCTCCACAAAGTGAGGAGTAGAATGCTGGAATTCTGCTAATAAACTAACCCTCAAAGCTATATTTCGATGTGTGTGACACTACAACAGGCGATAAGTTTGCTGAGAAAAGGAAAAGACAAAACAGATGCAAAGAACAAATAAAACAAAGAAGAAAGAAAACACAAACCCTGAGGTCCCACAAGTCTGCACCCAGACAGCACCACTCCCAAAGAATAGGATGCCTCAGCCTCCAAAGAGAAGAAGCAAAGAAGAAGTTTATCTCCTCACTCAAAGAAAACAGAGGTGGAAATTAATTGGCTGACTGATGTGTATTGCCACTGACTTTTAAACTTTCAAACAATATTATGAGAAATGTATTCTTTAGTATCCAAATTAAGCATTGGAAGGAGGTATGTGTGTTCAGAGATCACACTGTCTAAGATCTCAGGTGACCCAATCATTCCCCATTCTTTTACAGTGAATACTACTTTTTGAACAGAAGGAGTTACAGCATCTGCAGCCTGATTCTGTATTTAGACTAATTTTACACCAGTCTAAATTAGTTAACATCAATGGCATTTCTCCTAATTTATGCCCAGATATGTGACAGGAGAAGCAGACCTATAGAGACAATGTCTAATCAATCATATGTGACAGACCCAGACCAGTGGGGTACAGGAGTTTGGTAGAGGGCAAATATACTGGTCACTGGATAAGTAGTTTTCTGTTCCCTGAGTGACCAGAGCAGGGGCTGCACTAGAGTAATCAGGAACCTGCTAGAACCAATTAAGGCAGACAGGCTGAT
>NC_133770.1:54288826-54291354 GCF_003597395.2 Chelonoidis abingdonii | reverse complement strand
CCAAGATCTGCGTCAGCGGGGTAGTCTGCCTCAGTCTCTCAGGCAGATCATAGTAAGCCTTTGGGCTTCCACACAGGAATGGCGAAGGATGCAAGACCACTGATCTCGAGGTCAGGCTCCCATAGGGCTGTCTCTCCAAAGCAGAAGGGTTGCTTTACATCATCCTCTCCGGTCATTTTCTGCAGTCAATGGCCTGGCCAGTATGATCTGGTCCCATCATGGCCAGATCAGCTCTGTAAGAGTCTTTACCTGGTTTAACAGTTCCAGCAGAGCAAGCCTGGTCTGAGAACCCTGTCCATCAGCAGCGGATTAGTCTCTTGCCGGCAAACCGCACTGCTCTGTTGGGCAGACTGCTGGACAAGGTAGCCTCCTCTGGCCACCGTAGCTATGTATCAAATGCCTGTACTAGTCATACATGTGGTGAAGAAAAATAAAATAAACCATCTAACTTTTTTTAATTTTAATCACCTCTTCTTTCTGCCGCGCTGTGCACGAATCTCATATCTCACTCCTGACACCTAGTTTGACAAAGTTCCTCCTCTCTACCTTGGTGGGTCCTGCGGCATTTGGCAGAATTTTCTCACCTCAGTGTCTTCCCACAGTCTGGAATCAGCTCCTCCTGTGTCTGATCAGGAGTTGGGGTTTGGGAGTATACTCTCTATGCCTCTCTTCTACTTTTCCGGGTTCCAGCCAGGGCCCTGTGGATTGCAGTCGTCTATAGTCCATCTGTGTAACACTGCATGACAGCTACAACTCCTGGGCTACTTCCCCAAGGCTCCTCCAAACACCTCTATATCCCATCACAGGACCTTCCCCTGGTGTCTGATAAACTTTAGCTCTTAGTCTCGCAGCAGCACACCTCTCACTCTCAGCTCCCTTGGTGCCTCTTGCTCCCAGCTCTCACAGCACTTCTTCTCCTCTGGCTTCTCCTCGTTGACTGGGTGAGCTCCTTTTTAAAAACCCAGGTGCCCTGATTAGCTCGCTTGATTGGCGCAGGACCTAATCAGCCCTACTTCTGGCCTTTGAGAGGACAGCCCTATGGGAGGCCTGACCTCGAGATCAGTGGTCTGGCATCCTTGCCCCATTCCTGTGTGGAGAGGCCCAAAAGGCTTACTATGATCTGCCTGAAGAGACTGCAGCAGACTACCCCCAGCTGAAAGCAGAGATCTTGGCCAGATCTGGGGTACTGACCGCAGTGCGGGCCCAGCAGTATCACCAGTGGAGGTACCAGGAAAAAAAACCCTGCGGTCCCAATTGTATGACCTCATCCATCTCACACGAAAGTGGTTGCGAATGGAGTCCCGGAGTCCAGAAGAGATACTAGAGGTTCTGGTCATCGACCGATACATGAGGGGACTACCGCCAAACCTTTGTGCCTGGGTAAGCCAGAACGAACCCTGCACCTATGATGAGGTCGTTGCACTGGTAGAGAGGCGAAGGACTGCGAGGGAACTGACCTGACCAGTTAAGGAAGAGGAACCCCGGGTTAAACTAGCAGCACCAAGCCCTAAAGCTTGGGTGACTGGGCCACCAGGAGGGCCCAGGTGGAAAAAGAGAGGGGCTGAAGGCCCACCAGAGGCCACAAAGAGTCAGAGCATGGAGGGAGAAGAGGATCATTATGTTAGATTGCCCAAACCAAGAGACCAGGGAATGCCTAGGGCTCCATACAGATGTTATGCCTACGGGGAGTGGGGATATATAGCTGCACAGAGTCCCAATGCAGAGGAGCCTATGCAGTGTAACCTGGGGAACTGGGCAGAACCATGCTCCCTAATCCACCTTATGGGGGTCTCACTAACCCCACATATGTGCACCAGACCAGTGAAACTAAATGGAGTAGAGACCACGGCACTGGTTGATTCGGGAAGTGCTATCACACTTGTCTCGGGGAAGCTTGTCAAGTGTAGTCAGCTGCTGCAGGCTAAGCGTACAGGGATAACATGCATCCGCGGGACAGTTGGTTATTACCCCACCATCCCAGTAAAACTCGAGATTCAGGGGAATACTACTGAGGTAGCAGCAGGTGTAGTCCCTAAACTCCCATACCCGGTGGTCATAGGGAGGGACTTCCCAGGGTTTGGAAACTTACTCCCAGTAGGAGGATTGGAGGAAAAGGGGAACCCTGAAGTTAGTGAGGCATCCACAGTCTTCTCTGAAATATCCCCAGATTTATTTTCCATTCCTGGACAGGGTAGAAAGTCAAAAAGGGAAAGGAGGGCAGCTAAGGCCTTGGGAACCTGAATACTGACTCAAAGCCAGAGGGTCGCTCTCGTAGGTAGGCGGATCCGAGCAGATGAAAAGGAGGCCACCCAGAAGGAAGATGCACCAGAGTCTGACCCCCACCTTAACGCTTCTGAACCAGTAGAGGCAACAGAGACTGGGCCCCTAGAACTTGGGCAGATTAGCCCTGGGAGAGGAAATTTTGGACAAGACCAGGCTGAAGACCCAAGGTATGACAACGTTAGAAAGGAGGTAACCAAAATAGATGGAGTCCCCGTGGAAGGGAAAACCCAGAGACCAGGACCCTA